>NW_028186701.1:765528-768182 GCF_003343005.1 Rhea americana | reverse complement strand
AAAAAAAAAAAAAAAAAAAGTGTGGACACAGAGAAACTTAGGTGCTAAATAGAAAAATAGGTGCTAAATAGAAAAATAGCCACAGGAGTACAAAAGAAACAAGCAAACAAAATACTTGAAATTGCAGGTGGATGATAAAAATATGTCAAGCATTTTAACTGGGAAGGTACCAGTCATGATATATCACAAGAAGATGCTCATTTGTTAAAGCAACAGTTTCTATATTAAACCAGCTCTGCATCCATGACTGATAAGATCTCATGTTATATTTTACCTATAATATATCTTCTCTTATGGATGCAGAAACAAAACAACTAACGCCAGCTCTCCTAGTAGTAGATTTTCACACTTTATACTGTATTGTGCCTTTGTAAGTGGGATCCTGGTCCAAAGTCTGGTATTGTTTAATAAAAATATGAATAGAAACTGATGAAATCCTCTTGTCATTGCCTTTGAAATATGTTAATCTCATTCTGATAATTTTACTGAAACCAAACAGCAAGAGATTTAGATGAGGAAACTCCATGTAGAATGAAATGCCACTCAGAGCAAGTAGACATATAAGCTGATGATCTAAAATCTATTTATTTCAATTACCAGATTTTGTACTTTTGTTTAATTTTACATCATTTTTGCACTCTGATTTTATTTTCATGAAGTGTTTTCTGACTGATTTAATGTTATTAAAGGCGTTGGAAGGAATGTTCAAGATTCAATCAATCAGATCATAAATATATAGCAAATTTCATTTTTTGCTTAATGCTAAGATGGATCACCTCTCTTACCAATCTGTCCTTTCTTCAGATCCACAGCAAATAATTATTTATAATAGTAATCTTTCTTTTCCCTTGCAGCTTCATTTTGTCCATTCTACTCATTCTTTCCCGAGAAGATGCACGCTATGCCCTTGTGGATTTAATGACTGTAAGGTGTGTTTTCTCCTCCCTTTTCCACTTCTTCTAGTGGGAGCTTTAACACACCATTTCATAGACAGCTAACTTTGTTAAAGAAGGGATAGTTCAGTTCAGTGAATACGGAAGGTTTTTTCCAACAAACTAAATGTTATATTTTAAAAGGACGTTCAAATGCAGATCTGTCAGTTGTTAATGCTATCTGATAAAATTCATGGTTTCACAAATCTCACATGGCTATATCATATGAATTTAGTATAGGAAAGATCACAAGGCAGTTTACTTTGGCAGGAGCTGTCCAGGATCCACTGCTGAACCTACTGCCAGAAGAATGTGATTAGCAGAAGGATATTTGTAAATAATGTGAACTGTCACCAGACCATTATGGTGAATTATTGAATTAATGAGTCTTTCCTTGCTAAGCAAGTCACATTCAATGAGGATAAAATCTCACAAGTGCCTGGGCAAAACTAAGCAAAGACTTCATTCATTTTAATCTATTTCCAAACTGCTACAGTGAGTAATAGTTCATCAGGGTCAATCTATGAGATAAGACTTTAAGAAAAGTATTTCACCCTCTTTTCAGACCTGCAGATACCATAAACACTTTCCTCATTTTATCTGAAGTGCTATTTCTTCTCATTCTATGAATGCATTTCATTTTCTAAAATTTTTTTGATTCTGCTTTCAACAATTTTGAGAATACTTTCAACTGTAGTCTTATCTCTTCTTAAAACTCTTGATTTCAATAACTCCTAAGCTATCAGATAGCCTTTATGTCCATGCCAGCTAAAAGGTAATGGCCCAAACTGCTACTGAATTAAGTATAGTTGTTAGGGAGACTTTAACCCTAGAACCAAATAAATGTTCTGGACGTTTATCCAAGTGCAAAACTGAATGCTCTTAAAAAAAGGCCAAAGATAGGATACAAAAATTTAATTTAGCCACAATTGAAATCTTTATACATGCAGCATGTCTCCTCTACCATGTTATTAGGTAATTAAATCCCTCAGAAATGTGCTTTTGCTACTCATTTCCACATGTAAGTAGGAAAGTACAACATGTGATCTAAAAAGGTAAATTAAAAAGATGGAATATTATACAAACCACACTTCTTAGTAGAAGTAGATTGTTTAAATGTTGTTTTTTGCTATGAAAGAATGTGAAGGGAACAGAGTGGTTCTTTAATTCCCTGTGAGACAGCTGAACTGTGGCTGGACCTCCTACCAATAAAGACTGAGTTCAGCTAACCAGAACATCTCTTTGTTCGGTGCTACAATGGCACACAGGAGCAGCATATTCTCAAATTTTAATCTCTGAAATTTCTGCAACTTCAAAGTTTTGAGCTTCATATTATGTGTAACCTTTCCTTTTCAACCTTTGTTTTTAAGAGAATATTAATTTAAAAGCATATAGGTTCATAACATCTTAAAATATATCAACATGTGTATCCTGAGCTTGTTTTTYGGCTATAATTAGTTTTGAGATTGGTTTGGGACCATCCATTAGATTTTCATGATGATTCCACAGTATTATACATTTTACTTCAGCAGTGGATAGATGCTAAAGCAGCAATTGTCTCAGAAAACAGAGTATCCAGTGCCCTGCAGAGCAGTAGTTCTGAAGATCTAGTTCTAAAGAATCAACATCATCTTCTGCCTTCTCCTTTGGATTAGTGTGCCAATACATTAGGAAACTTATAATTTAAAATGTTATAGATCCTTCCCCTCCCCTCCCCTCCCC
>NW_028186701.1:690258-765471 GCF_003343005.1 Rhea americana | reverse complement strand
TCCCTTCCCTTCCCTTCCCTTCATTTTTTTCTCCAATTTATTGTTCAATTTTCTTAGCTTACAACTTAACTAAGAAGGTTCAATATATTCAACATTCACAGCGACCCAGACCAATTACAAAAGCTGTCAATGGTAGACAATGGTGGATTTTACTTTTTTTCCCCTTAAAAATATATATATATATTCTCCTGCCTTACCCCAAAACTTGTTTGTGTATCATGTGAGGCCCAGAAAAAAAAAAAAAAAAAAAAAAAAGTGTAATAATGGTTTGCAGCTTTTCTAATAAGCCAGATTTTTAAAAGCCAGAATAGGACCAAAATATTTGCTGTAAATTTCCCTTTAGCATCCAGGCAATTAGCTCATTTTTCTTTTATCTTCCACAAGCTGAGTGCTCTTTGATGTTTTCAAAACTGTCAGGGAAGTGGCCTTTGATGTCTTCAAATCAAAAGTAGATATCCATCTGGAAGATATAGTTTAGTCAAATACACATTATTCTGCTCAGTGCAGGGATAACCAGGTGAAATGCTACAGTCCATGTTTCAAAGGTAGTCAGCTAGATTAGCTAATGTGAGTTTTTTTCCCCTACATTTTATTAAGCTATAAAAGTAAAGCACTGTGCATCCTTGTGCAGATCCTCAGAGGGAGATCATTAAAAAAAAAAAAAAAAGTCTGAGAGAAAGCAGACATGGTTATAGGATGACAAATTTTACATCATGACAATACTTAGAACAGTGGGGAAAAATCAGAGAGACCGAGTTTTTACCCCCAAAATTTCCACAGCAGACTGAGTTGCAGAGCTTCCATTATGCAATTATTTTTAATGAGAGTGGCAAAATAAAGGTAGAATAAAAGATGTCCAAAAGAAATATAGATAACTATCCAAAAATCAATATCTGACCATGACAGAGTCAACAACTAACTTCTGCCTTCCCTGGTGCTTATAATCTTGTGTGGTCAGGTTAGTAAATATTCTAATTATACCTCCAAGTTGGATTCAGCAGCACTTTAACAGATCTGAAAGCAACAACAGCATACAGCTTGTATCAGATGACAGTAGATCTGTCTCACTGGCTGAAACAAGGCTCCGAAGTTTATTTTCAGAACTCCTTTTTATAAGACCTGTGCTCAGCCACATCAAGTCACACTAAGTATCTGTCCACCATTGTTCCTAAACAGATTGAAAATTATTTCTTGCCTATAAGTATGGCTGATATACCTTCTCCAAAAACAGATATGTTGCATTTAAAGTATGTGAAAAAGTGTGTTGTTTGACTAGGCCCATATAATCTAGTGATTTACTTTGCTCTTTGAGACATGTGTTATATTCCATTTCTTGACCAGGGCACATGTTTTTGGAATATCTTGGAATTTCATCCTATTTTCTGGACTGTTTTTCATCCCTTTTTTTTTCCTTGTCTTTAAATTCCTCTATCAGAACTTGTTGATTTTCTGCTGTTTCTTTCTGAGCTCTTTTCTTATATTCTGTCTAAATATGCAAAATCAGGTTTATAAGCACTACTTTGCCGAGGAGAAGAGACAATTTCACGCAGTTTATCTAAGCCAGACTAAGTTTCTTAAAGACTGAATCAAAAAACAAATGTAGGTCAGAAACAAAGGAACTACTCACTGTAATATATTCCATTTTGTTCTTGTGTATTGCTCTCATTGTTCTTTTGATCCAAATAAATTGACTATAGATATATTAAACAACTTCTTCTGTCTGAGTTCTTCCTAGTCAGAACCTCTTCTAAACTGAGGTTATACATATTTGGAGAAAAGTTTAATTTGCAAACTGACCCTCCCTCCTGTCTTATCATCCATGCCAATCATTTATTTTCCACCCAGATACTCAAGTATGTGGACATTTAGAAGACTTTTCTGATATATTCCAGTGCACCTGGTCACTTTGGTAAAGTCTTAAAGAAAAATAAAAAAAATGGTACTTTCCAAATATGTATATATTGGTGTATACATGTCCTTGAGCCAATGAGTACATCCCACCAGACTGCTGACATGAAAATTTGGACCAAATGGCTAGTATAAAACATACTATCTGACAACTGGATTTAATTACTTTGTTATATGTATGTTCATTCACTGGGCATTATTCTGAAATTAAATGACTGAAACTAAGCAGAATTTAGCTGTATTCACACAGTGAATACATGCTGGACACCATATTAAAATTTCAAAGAAGAGTTAGAGTATTACCATAATGCAAATAYTTTAAACATTGCACTTAAAAATACATATGGAAAACACTTGCATATATGCAAATGCATGCACAAGCAAAAATGTGCTTTTTGAATAGTGTTTTCAGATGTGGTGCTCACCATACACAGAATACATCTTGTTAAATCTTCACATTCTCAGCCTAATTTTTTAAAGTTTTGAGGAGTTTTAAATGACTAAAATTCACCTCTAAGATTAAAATAAGAGAAAGGAAAAAAAGAAAGAAAGGAAGAAAGGAAGAAAGAGAACCCTAGTTAGCATTTATACTGCTGTTTTAGTCTCTTCTAACACACCTATAACAGTAACTGTGAAACCCTATCTCTATACAACTTCATTCCAATTCTGATGTTCAGCCACATTATCAGGAAGAAACTATTATTTTTAAGAGATTTCTTCTGTAATCCATTGAACCAAAATAATGTCCAGCAAACTAGCTTTGATTAATGCTGAGATATGAAAAGCCCCTTTGTGAGAAACATTCTGGCACTCACAAGCCTTTCTGAAAGAGGCTGATGAGTATATCCCCTTTGAAACTTTGCCCTTATTTTTTTTTCCATTTCCCCTGAGTTAAGCCACCACATCTCAGGTCATAGCAAAGGCAGCAGCAGGCCAGAGTGAAGACTGCTCATGCTGTTGCACATTGAAGAGCGAGTGTTGACCGCTGTGAGAATCATAAACCTCTCGGTTTGATGATCAACTGAGCAGTAAATTAATTAATCATCATTTTATGCCTCATCAGGCACTTTGCTGAGACTCTCAACGGGGGCCAGCTCAATTAGCCAATGGGAAGCAGTCTGTTTTGTTTAGCTGGGTGAGTCTTCCATAAACAGAGGAAGCTTTGACAAGCTAATAAATATGTCATCTGTCTGTGTCACTAGCTGCAATGTGGCTCCACCTGTAAAGTTGTGGGATTCTGCTCAGTATGGTGTGCAGCAACTTGAAAGAATGAGCTTGAGGTATCCTCACCCCTTTGCAAACAAAGACGTTCTCAGAGTTCATTGGCATCCTCAGCCAGGGAATTTGGGCTTGATTATTAGGAGTCAGGTAATTATTTTTGGTTACTGAATCAGATATTAATATCCCTTTAAAACAGATTTATCTATTAGGCAGAGCAAAACTTGTCAGGTGCATTTATAATTTCAAGACATACTTTTCCTTTCTTTTTTTTTCATTTTATTTTTTCTTCTCAAGAGAAAAATGTTTGCCCCCACAACAAACGCTTGTGGTAACAAGCTTCTCATGGTAAAAAAGCTTGTGACTAAGTGGCAATAATGCTTCTGTAGAAACAGACAGATCTGAAATGTCCCTGTATCAAACCCTGCAGTTCCACTGAAGCTACTGAAGTCACATCAGCTGAACTGCATCCATTACTCAGAACAGGAGACAGATTCTGCCTTTAGAAGTTTCAGCCTTGAACAAAATCACCGACTGTTGTAGATTGGTGCCACTGACTTCCATGTACCTTTATGGCCATAAGGGCCCATCATGAGTTTCTAATCTGATTTTCTGCATAACTCTGCCCATAACCTCTGGCCAAACAAGAGATCTAACTAAGAGAGCACTAACATCCCTGGCTTTTGTTGAATGATTTCAGGTGTTAGGAAATCTACCACAACCTTTGACAGGAGGATTCAATAAATAATTATGATCACTGGTAAAAATATGTATCATATTTCAGTCACCCTAAAGCTTCTTCCTAGAGCTAGAACAACTTGTGAAAAATTGCAGGAGATAACTTGTATGTATGTAGCTCAACTTAGTCATTAAAAAGGTTCTACCAGGTCTGTGCTCCAATCCTGTAATACCTGTTGTTTTCTGATGTGCAGTTTACTGAGAAGTCTAGATTGCTTGCTGTATGAGCACTTCACATGTACAGCCTTTGTATCATGTGCAAACTTTATTAGCGAAGATTTTCTATATTCTTTCCAAACCTTTGGAAAGGATAGACTGTAACAGAAAACTCTGGGATCATTTGCAAATGACTGTATACAGTGATGACTCCTTTTAGCTGTTCTATTTTAAACTCAGTCAGTCTGGTTTTAATCTAGTTGCTTTACTCGAATGATTTCCCATTAATTTTTGGCTATGGAAATCAAAGTCTGATAGAAATTTCTAACTGTAAAAAAAAGGGGGGGGGGGAATCCTGTGAGCTCAAATGAGCTCTTCATCTCAGCAGAGGCTATTATGTTGACACCCTAAATGGTCTTTTGCAGACAGAGAGAAGAGAAACAAAATCAGTGGGAAGGAGGAATGGTGGGAAACAGGAGAAGTGCCATTCATGCAGCTGCAAGGGTGATGAAAGCCTCCTGAAATGGAGCATCTAAGAAACAGAGAGACAGGACACAGTGATGCTGTGCAGAAGAAATGCAGGACGTGGCAGGTATAATACATTTCGGATGCAGAAGCAAGAAGTGACCCTATCCTTTATCAGAGTGCTTAGCCCTATATATATCTGTCAGATACACCTACAGAGACCTCTTTATAAGCAAATTTATAACCTCACTGAAGAGTAATTCTAACTTTATCTGACCAGATTACTTTCCAGATTAGACTGAGCATCACTGATTTTCCAATACTTAGAGATGTGGCTTCACATTTAGTTTTGAAAAAAAAAATCTAATGGTATTCACACACAGAAATTAATCTAGTTGTTACTGTACATGTTCATGACAAGGAATATTTGCATTCCTGCATACCCTCTTGTTATACTGTTGTGAGCAAATACTAGCATATATGCATTTTATTCAATATTTTGCTTCTGTTACCTAGGAAAAATGGGTTTCAGTTTATTACTCTACTTCTCACAAAACATTCTACAATATGTAATTATTTCTAGGGATGGGAGGGTGCCAAATAGCCATTTTTAATTTCATAAATTAAAAATAATGAGTTTGTTTTGCTGATATTCATGATTTTTTTTTCCTGAGTATTTAGATGAGTGGTGATATTTCTTCCAAACTCAGCAATTTTGCCTTGAAAGGGTTCATGTGAACACTAGTTTCTGCTTCAGGTCATGTGGATTCAAAGCTCTGGAGTTTCACTTTGAATTTGGTGATTGCTTACTGAGAACCCTTTGTCCTCACTTGCATAAATCAGGTTATATTCAGCAAGAAAGGTCCATGATTTCCTTAATGTTTCAAAAAATATGGAGTGAGCTTCTAGCCATGGCTAATACATTTTTAATGGTTACAGATTTCATAGTGAAAACTTTGCACAGTGGTACTCAAAACTATTTGAAAATACAAATGCTTTTAGTCTACATTTCTTTCACACTTATGATTCGGTGACTTTTGAAAAAGATGTTTTTCATGCCTCTGGTTAAAATAAAATGTCCAAAAGAGAGTTCAAGTGCACTTTCAGGGGCCCTGATCAGGTTCTCATTAGGGTCTGATCACAGGTTTTCAACAACCTTAAGGAACACTGGACATTAATAGCAGCATGCTATTATGAAACCAAATGGAGAAAAAAATAACATAAGAACTTTACTTCATTTTACCATTACTCTCCTACTCTAGAAATATCTGTATGCCACCAGTTTTAAAACAAAAACAATTTGAATGACTTTAGTTCATTTTTCCATTCTGATTTTGTTGACACTTTTCAGTGACAATTTTTCTCTGTTTGCAAAGTGAAATTCGCTCTGCCTTGCTCTATTTTACAATAACCATCCTTAAAAATACTTTGAAGTGAACAATCCAGACTAATCATAAATCTCACTGTCATACACACATATGTGAACTTTCTTTTGAAAGCTCCATTGTTATTCATCTGTTTTGGGTGAGATTAACCCAGACCTGTACTTTTTATTCTTTATCCTTTTTATGAAGGGCAGGAACTTTAAAAATTTGACAAACTCTAATTTCAACTCAATTACTGTTTGACTAATTATATCACATGAATTTTACCCCTTTTGTTTTTGTTCAAAATTAATAATAGAACATCTCAGAGGAGTTTATAGGTAGACCATTTAGGCATACAAAATGCAATACTGAAATGAAGAAATAAGTAGCACAAAGAAACTGAAGACTATTGGGAATATGACTATGTTGGTGATTAAACAACAATATCTAATCTAGTTTCTGGCCTACAGCTGAAAATCATCTTTTGTAGAAGTATGCCTGCCAAGGTTATTGTAAAATTATCTCAGGCACCAAAGTGATGAATGGTCCCAACATTTGCTGTGATATGAATGCCATCCCTGTGGGGCTTCACCAAGCAGGATTTTTCATGTGGACAGACTCACATGGAGGACAGATGGGAAAGAAAACAAAATTAGTTGATCTGTGCTAGAGCAAAAATCCATCTTTCTTTTGCTACCCAGATTTTGCACTTGCTTTTTTGCAAACACACAAATGTGTTCTTAAATTATATGACTCTTTAATTTTTTCCTTTGTGGAGTGATCTGAATGTTTTATGCTGACCTTGTGTTTAGTGCTGATTTGCTTTCTTGAGCTTTCATGGCAGCCTAATTTTAGAAATATTAAGGAGGAAAGCTAGTATCTGAGTTACCACAACAATGGTGTGTTTCCAGTTGTGTTAATAATAGCTTTAGTCCAGTTTTGAAGATAGGCAATTCTTAACAATAAAAAAAGTTTCAGATGAAAATGATCACTCAAGCTTAGCTTTGATAAAGTTCAACTAATGAGCCAGACAAATGSTAAAACAGTTTCATTTAGAAGATAGACTCTCTTTGCAGGCCTCAGTCCTGAGCTGGCATCCTTTCTTTTACATAGATGCAAGCAATCCCACATCTTGCAGAATTGGGACCAGTCATGGTGCAGGCAGCACATTTGAGAGATATCAGTTCTTAGGTATGTTAAATGCTTGACAACGAAAAAAGATTCTTTGATACTCACATTGTTGTAGTTTTCACAGAAAAGCGGGGAAGGTTTTAAACTATCCCTCTTTTATATCTCTTTTGTATCTGTGTCTACCACAGTTCAAATCTGAGATAACAGAAAAGTTACTGGGACAAGTCCATAATGTATTTGCCAAAAATGTAGATTATGGATTAGTCCCTATTCGACTGCTTTAAATTGTCCATCATTATAAATGTACTGTTAACTACTCGTCATCAGGTTTTGGGTGAAGGAAGTATTATATTAACAGCTATCCCAGAGAAAAGAAAAATGGAGCAAATACTTAATGTAGTTTTCCATCTACAGTTATCTCTTAATCAGATATCCTAGGGTGAGAGGTTAAACTTAGAACACCAGCAGAGATGTTAGGTTTATTTAACTGCAATATAACTAACACCTTAAGAACTGATTTATCAAAATGAATTGCAGTCCAGAGTGCTCTGAGTTTTCAAAATAAATTTGCTCTTAAGATAAAAGGCACTTCTTAAAGAATTGCAGTTCTTGTTCTAACCATTCCCCCATGTTCACCTCCAAGGCATTTCTTATAAATCTGATAAAATCACAGACCAGGTGCTCCAAGACTTTCAGAATAATAAATTCTGATCTGTCTCTAAAAAATAAAAGGTTAAACAAGTTTATAGAGGGAATTCTGTTCCAGGTGTTATTTTGAAAGTATATGCCTAATTTACCATTTTCAGTAATAGTTGTAAGTGATAAAGATCATGTAAATGCGCTGTATTCAAAATAAGCTCTCATTTTGTCATGGAAGATAGTACTAATGACTAAACAGATTTTAATCAAGAGAGTTTCACTTACAGAAGTTAAGACTTCTTAGGAGTAACACTAGAATCAGATTTTCTCCAAAATCTGTAGAAACAAAAACAAAATGAAACCCAAACATTGGTTATATATAAATTTTCATAAGTACCAGAAGCATGAAAACTTTACACAAATCATCTGCTTTGGAACGGACCATGTATAGGTTCATTGGGTGTGTCTACCAAGTGGAATGAGGCAATGGAAGCTGCTAACATCTTCCATAAGTGACAGCCTTTAAATTATAATATCATTTTGGATACGATGAATAGATTATTCTAAAAGAGCAGTATGTCAGAAAGGTAGCTGGGTTTCTCTACAGTTTCTCTTGCTATATTTTCGGTCAGTCTAATGCAAGTCTAGTTTTTGCTATCTTGCCTGCATTTTATTAAAGTGTGTAGTAAAAAAATAGCTTGAACTTTACCCAAGAGGTCTGGAACATACATATTGGCCCACCATCTGCCAGAGGGAAAACTGTAGTTCTCAACCATTTTGAAGCCAGGAGAAAAATCCATGCCCTGTTAAGCTAAGCGCGTAGATATGTACTTTTAACTCCCATTTAATTCAACACACAATGTACTTTCTGCAGAACAGAGTACTCAGTCTTTGTCACATTCTGTGGTTACTAAATCAAAAATGATAGTATTTGGCCATGACATTATGAATTGCATGCCTACAAACAGATAGTAAAAGCTTATGGATGAACTTCCACACATCTATGCATATTTCACAGGCTCCAAAGTAAAGATGAACTACTTCACCCAGTAAGGAATAAAATTTCCTCCCTATTATATTTCTCTATGCTCCTCCAAAATGTCTCTTTGTTTCCCCAGCATTTTCAAAAATTTTCTTTTACTGTATTTTCTTTTTAGAAAGATTTTTTCTTTCTTTAGAAAAAAATTTCTTTAGAAAAATTTAGAAAGCATTTTTCTTTAGAAAAATTTTTTCTTTTTCCCTTCCATCTCCAATCCCATATAGTGGTAGAAGTTAACTGCTCTGAAACTTTCCCATTGAACTGATTTATAGAAAAGCCATAAACAATTCTGTGGGCCAAAACTAAGCTTAGCCTGCATAGATTCCAGGAACAACCTTACAAATTCTTCACATAAAATGAATGTATGAATCCTCGGCACTTTCCTGTATAAAATTTGGAAAGGATAAAACTGAAAACAGAACCAAGCAGAAAACTGAGTTTCCTCATACATAGTTAAAGATTGTTCTTTAAAAGGGGAAAAGTTATTCCTCACAAAATCTGCCACTGTATTTTGGAACTCTAGAAAAAGTTTATACCAGCTTCCCTCAAGGAGCAAAAAAGAAGGCAAACGGTGTCATTCTGAGCTAGATGAGGTTTCTTAATGTGGAAGTAAGCTTCTACTTCTAACACACAATTAAACTGAAGTTTCCACTGCTTATTCTTCAGGTTATAATGCAAGTTTCACAGCATATATGATGGTGAAGCTCTCTCATGTTGTGGCTGACTCTGTGTGTCTGACTGTTATGTTTTAATATGTAGAGATTACCCTTAAATGTGGAGTCTTTCAGTGAGGCAAGTAAATTATTCTAAATTAATACTTCTAACTTTTTAGGAACCATAAAAGAATTATTCTCCAAGTAATTTGTGGTAGTTCATATTAAATAATAAATAGCAGAGTTATTTAGTATGAATTCAACCTAGATAAGTGAATCAGTAATTTCTTGAAAGTAAGAACCATTATTCAATTTAGTATGTAAAAATAACACTTAGAAAAGGCACCAGTAACAAATTTTGTTAGTTCTTACTTAGGCATCATAACTAGCTGTGCTTTACTGTCTAGTTTTGCAGAATGTGTAAAATGCTTTGCTTTCCTTGCAAAATGGATGTTTCTTTTACCCCTTAAAGATAGACGAGTTTTGAATGTTCTGTATCCATATTACATTCTTTTCTTAGAGTGCAGGCACTTAAATATTCTTTAAAGCTGAGAAAAATTTGGGCGTATTAATGTTATTTTGCCATAGTATGTTCCTCATGATAGATAATGAAAAGAATGAATAATTAATAGTATCACAAGATCTTTATTTTAGAGCTAGAGACTGGAGAAAATGGTGGTACTTAGCTTCAGCACCAGAGAGCAGCACTATCTAAGAATTGTGATTCAAAGCTCTTCCCTTGAACCCCAAGTTTGCTTATAAACTTGGTATTTATAAATACCAATAATGTCAAAGTTGTTGCTGTTCTCCTTGGGAACAGTTCAGTAGTGCCCTCTAGCCCTTTATGTGCTGAGCATGGGAGCACAAAAGAAAGTCTAAAAAGCATGCAATTACCCCCAGGAAATAATTACAATGCAAAAAGCAGTGGATGGTACAAGTGACATTCCAGTAAACGAGGTGAACTTGTATCATCACTCTGCTTTGCCTCAGGGATATTCCTGCCACGGGAATATCAGTTAGTTGCAAGAAGAGCCAAGGGGAAGGGAGCCAGGGCCCGCTTGCGAGGTGTTCCAGGTCCAAGCCTCAGGCAATCAGAAGTTGTGGGCAAAGGCAATTCCTGCTAAGCCAAGCACTGACATTGCAGCTCCCAAAAGCAAGACAGCAAAACTTGCTGGGGGTGATTTTTAACCACCAGGGTGGAAACTAAACCACACCCAGAACAGCCTTCCTTATATATGGGGTTTTCTTATTTCAAACTTGATAATTAAGAGAAATATGGGAAGTAAAGTATTTTTTATGTCTAATCTTGCTCACGCATGGGATCAGGGTCAAGCTCTTCTCCCTTCTTGGCCTATATTAAAGTTCAAAGTTTAACCAAACCCTGGGTTTCTTTCAATTCTAAACTTTTTTAGATTCTGCTGAAAGAGTCTTTCTTGATTTGCAATGGGTAGAAGCCATTACCAAGTGACATTGCTGAAACAATGGCTAGAAGAGCAAACAATTAAGATGAGTGTAGCTAGGTTTTATCCAGCAACTTTTCCCAGTTACTACAATGGCCTAAACTAGCTCAGATAGCCTCACAGGTGCAAACACAAAACTATAGCATTTACACATAGGACAGTGTTGATCCTATTGTTCTTTCTTAACTTACTTTCAGATTGTCTTCAAATACTGAATTCAATCATTTCAAGATTGAAATCAACTCGTTCCACATTTTTCTAGACTATTCCTAGGAATGCATAAAATAATGATAAGAGGACAAGAAATATATGCATTTACGTACCTCTCCTCTGTCTCTACTACTATCTTAAAAATGTAATTTGACTTGGATATCTGTAGTGCCTGAATGTACTTTCAGCACCCACAGCTGATCTGTGCTATGTACCTATGTACCACAACAGTGTTCTAGACACTTAGTCAAACCCAACCCCAATTCTGAGCCATCCAAGGTATGCTGTCAGTAATGCTCAGAAATGAGCCTGCCAAAACCATCAGATTATCTCCTTTCCAAATAAAACGAGCAAATATACAAAAACGCTTAAGCTGAAGTTCCCTCAAGCACTTTTACCTCACATAATCAGCATTTTGGAATGGTCCCATTGACCTTGGCAGCATATTCAAACATGGCTGAACAGTTCTTAAGCAATTTTTCCAAAGAATTAGGCACAAGCAGGCATGTGTCATCAAGCACACATGCAGACTCTTCTACCCCCCCCCTTAAAAAATTAACATTTTCTCACAACTGCCATGCAAAGAAAGGCATAACAAGCAGTATGTCGTAGAGTATTGATGGCTAGTGTTTGGTATCTGAACCTACTTAGCACAACTGCTAGATGCTCTGTAAGTGCCACAGAGTTCAGTTCTGACTTGAGATCAGCGGTCAAATATATTTGTCTTTTCTGATACTTGACTTTTCTACACAATTGTCATAAACTGTACATATGAATTGACTATGCATAGTGTGGTTACCAAAGATGTAAAACATAAAAATTTCAAAGCACTGATATTGCATATTAAACTCAGTCATCACCTGCTTATGAATGTAAAAGCTTCATTAATGAAAACAGAGAATAATGGTAAGTATAATATATTATTATATATATTATATATTATTATATCTGTCTATCTGTTAACTAATTTTAATGTGCTTTAGAAAAGTATACAAAATCCATCCCATTGCTACAATCTCACAAAAGTCTTCTGTTCTTATTTTATCACTAGGAGGTTCTACAGATCTGCTCTTTTTCCTACCATTTGGCAGCCATACATCATTACCCCAGAGTAATGAGTGCTTTTCCCCGGTCAGGGAATCAGTGCTACACTGATATTGCCTCACTGATGAGTACCCCCTACTTCACTGCCTTTCTCCATTTCCTTGTCTATCCCATCAAGTGTTGTTCTTCATTCATTTTCATTTTTCTCATCTATCATTCTTTTCTGCACCATACCTTAGTTCACAGTTGGCCATTCTCTCTTCATGCACTACATATCTCTGCTGCATCTTCTTCTTCTTCTCACACTTTCATTTCTTTCCCTTCCCAGTGGTTCATTAAAAAAAAAAAAAAAAAAAAAGGCATTTTGAAAACTTGGGAGGAGACAAAGGGAAAATGAAGCATCCTGTGTTATAAGAAAGCACCTCAACTACAAAATTATGATTCAGCTGCAGCTTTCAATATGCATCTTTTTTGCATAGACTGACACTAAAAATAGACATCTATCACCATGAGAATCTCCACTTAACATTCTACCTTGTTCCTTCACACTTTCCCACACCAACAACATATTCCTAGAGCCTTCTTGCTTTGATCTCATGTACTACTGAAACAGCTTTGGGCTGCTATAAAACACTCACCCCAAATCATACAAAACATAACAAAGGCCTCAGCTCTTTATTTTCATTTGCAGATACAGTATTACAAGAATCAATGCCATTGTCCCAGTTTACAAAGAGGAAGATTGAGCCACAAGCAGAGTTTGTGTCCTCCAGACTGTTACCTGTCACTAAAGCAAATTGCCATGCAAACCAAGTGAGCAGTCTGACCCTTCAGTCACTTAATTGCTACAGCTTCAGCTGGAACCTCAGATATGCAGAGTGTGAGATTGGGTTCATAATAGATATTTAATGATGTTTTCTTCTTTTCTTATAACTTTTATAATTGAAATGCACCGTTTTCTTGCAGCTTAGAAATCATCCGACAAAACTTAGGAGTAATAATAAATCAATATTGCTTTTAAAGACTGGCTAGACACATAGAGAATTTTATGATACACTTAAAATAGAATTATGTCATTTTACTTAGTGGCACATTAAGTCAACTAATATAATTCCATAGTTTCTTTCAAACATATATTTGCAAACACTCTATCATGTAATTGTGGGGCAGTAAGCTAGTAAAATTCTCTATTCCAAACTCTGCTATTCATTAGCAGAAGTAAGTACAAACAATTAACTATCATGGAACTTGTATTTAGAATTAAGAGCATTGGGAAATGTGAGAGCAGTTGAAAGCACAATTTCTCAGGAGAAAAACAAAGCTATTTGCTTTTCATTTCAATGTGATTTGATGTTTGTTTTTTCAGTTTGCAATGAGTGCCTTGTTATGATCATGTGAAAAGTTACTAGAGCAAAGAAGAAGCTTTGTAGGGTTTATTTGTCCCAATAAAAATTAGGAGAAATAAATAAAAACAAATGGAACATAAAATATGTAAAGATAGTACATGTTGAAAATTAATAGCTTATTTTTTTAAAAAGAAATTTAATAAAGCAATGCCGTTAGCTATTTGAAAACTAGAAAAATAAGAAGCTGCTATACTTGCTTTATTTGCAGTCAAAATGAACTAGAGGATAATATTATTTAAATATATAGCTGGAAATACTGTTGCCTTTCCAAAGCATCAAAAGGCATAAATGATATGGCTTTACACTGCAGGATTTTAAAAGCAAAGTATGCTGTCCTGTTCACTTTGTCTCTAATTCCATCACATAAACCTTATCTACTACAGTTCATTCACAGTAAACTCTGATACAATTCTAATCCCAAAACTACTTTTTATTGTAATAGTAGGCTGAAGGAATTAAAATTAAAATGATACTGAAAAGATGAAATTCCTCTCCACAATATTTAATTCTGATTTAAAAGAATGTAAAGATCACCTATTGTCGCAATCACAAAGTATTAATGATAATTAATCAAGTACAAATGTTTGATTTTTAGGTGTCTGCACTGAAAAGCTATACTTGATGTGACAATTACTATGGCAATTACTTAGTTTTCAGTGCACACTAGAGTATATAGTTCTATAAAAGCTATTGATGTATCTTTTACACCTTGCATTTCTCTAGATTCTTTGTTATCCAAGCAAATTGTGGTTTGAAATAGATTTTTTGATTTTTGCTTATTACCCCTCACAGATTTTTCACTCAGGCAGATTTTGCATCAGACATATAAGTGTCTGAGTATATCTATAATTCAAACATTTCCAGAAAAAATAACTTTTACAAATACAAAAGGCCAAGAAATACCAGCCATTTGACTTTCCTTGCATATAACATACAGTATACGATACTTTTACATCTCACAAAAGTGTGCTGTACAGGAACAAAAAAAGCAAGATTAATGAAACAGAGCCCTGAAGTGTTTGTCTTCACTGTGGAGCGAGGTGACACAAGCCTGCATGAGAACAGCCATATCCTCTACTTCTGCAAAGAGCTCCCCTATATCTTGCCTGAGTGGTGGGGCCCCACCTGGGGGGATGCAGCTTCCTTCTGGCTGACATTCCACTGCATCTTTCCTACAAAGACTTTTTTGAAGAATGGGGAAGGAGGAAGGGGAAACTTATACGTATCTGCTCTTACCCAGATGTAGGCTGGGATCACATCCACATTAGAGAACTCTGACTTAGTTCAGACGTAGTCACTGAGGTCAGATCCCCTCCAGCTCTTCTGCAGTGACTGCCTGAAGCCAACTCTCTCCATGGTTATGAGGCCTACCTCAGGTTTAGTTCACACCAGCTGTGTGCTCCTGCAGTGGAGAGCAGTGGAATGAGGGAAGTGCTAGTGAAGGTCTGAACAGCAGCAGGACAGCCTCAAGATAATTTCTGGAGAAGCGATGATCTCAGGAACAACCATTGCTTTCCTGAGGAAAAGATGGCTGTCTACTGTCCCCAGATGACTCTCTCCTAAGGGCTACATTGTGAAGAAGTTTAACAGGTTTCAAACTATGTGGTTATGAGAGGAAGACATAGAACATAATGTAGGGCTGCAAAAAAGACATTTCAGATCCCTCTGGAACTCAAAAACTTCAAGGGATGCCATGCCATGTTAGAATGTTTTGGTATACTAAAAGATACACTTSAGCTTCAAAATCTTCATATTATGGTTTTCTTTTACGGTTTTGTGACCATTTATTTTCACGGAGCCCTGAATCTTTCTTCATTGGACACAGTATTTCTTAATTTCTTCATTTTATATACAAGTGTTTAGAAAGGGAAAAATCCTCTGAAAATCTGTGCCAGATATGGGTTCTTGCCTATTAAGGACTCTATAACCTTTCTGCCAGTAGCCATGGCATCACTTTTTCTTTGTAGAGGCAGAAGAAATGCTTCATGATGACTTCAGATGTACCTGTGTTGCCTATTCCACCTGGATGGTGGAGGCAAAGGATAACAAACAGAAAGTAGAACTTCATTAGGCCTGACAGGAAGCAGAAAAGATATTCATATTCCTACAGAGTGGGCCTCTATGAAGGTCTGAAAACAGACGCTCAAATGTTCATCTCTTCCCTTGTGCGCCTTGCTATTTTTCAAGGAAATCAAACTGAAGCAGTGACAAAGGTCACCTATGCACACAGACTGAAAGCTGAGCCTTTTCAAGGTGTAGTTAATGTAACTTCTTCYTAACTATGAAGTTAGGGGGAAAACAGTTCCCACTTCAGGCAGCAGAGGACGAGATTTGCAACTGTTTGGCTGTGCTTTAGCCACTTACTCAAAGCTTATGCAAAATACCTTCAGAAACATTCTGACTTGCACTTGTATGCACAATACATGCACAAGAGTTAGAATTACCAGAGTTCTGCAGATAACATGGGATTCTGTCTGCAGGGTCACCAAAGGTTCCTCTTCAGGCCAGTGCAAAGTGAACTGTGTAAAAATCTATGTCCTCTTCTTTTCTTTTTCTCATCTCTACCCAAGAATATCCAAATCAGAGTTTTTTCCAGATTTGCTCTTAAGGTGTTATGTTAAAACCCTACTCTCTCCTAAGTAGGTTTCTTCAGTGATTAATAACATCTTTTACTATTAAAGATTCCCCACAGTTACAAAGTCCAAATCAGATTTCTTACTAATGATCACCAATAAACACAATCAACAGGAACACCTGTGGCCAAAAAAATGGTGAAGAAAAGTATGTATGGATTTGTTTTACAGAAATCACAGGGGATTTACTTCCAGAGATGCTCTTAGCAGCACTTACAAGGCACTATGTTTAAACCCTCTTGTAGCAAAAGAGTTTGAAATTTCTACATGACACTTGAGGCTGAACTTTCTCACTCCTGGAAGGACTGGCTGCCAGTTGAACCAAATTGGCCTTCCCACCACTATGTGTTACAGCAAACTCCATTTTAACCAACCAGGCCAGGGCCTCCAGGAAGCTTTGTGACCAACTGTTAATGCTGTGGGATTGACAGGTTGCTTTAGATCCCTTCTTTTCATTTATGCCATTGTGTTCTAAACATAAAATATTCTTTCATTTATCTGTCAGTCCTGGACTGGCTACAGCTACAAAGGCCCACAAATCATAGATTTAGAGACATTATAGACACATGAGTCAACCTGAGGGCAAGGTTATGATAAAAATAAAAGTTTGGTGCTTCTTCACAGAAATTACTTTAACATCCAGTTTTTCAGGGTTTTTTTGATTGAATAGTTGTTGAACATTATATTAACAATTATGTTACTTGTCTCTATTACAAAGAAAAATCTTAGTAATAATTTATTATTATTATAAACAAAAATTTGCTATTATGAGAAGTGAGTAAGCCAACTCAGAACTATTTCAGTTTGAGGAAACCACATATCTTTTCCCATTTTTCTGAAAGCAAAGAATAATTGGCAATAAAATAGTACAAGAAGAGGAGTAGTTACTATCCAATGCACCCACATCTGAAGTCTTAGGCTTGAAACTATGAAAGAAGAGTGTAACAAAAGGGTGTACCAGTAGCTGCTAAGACTTATGTGTAGGTATGCTGCAGAACAGGCCCGCGTAGGTGGTGATATGAATAAACCAGTTCCCTGCTGGAAGGTCTATGCTTTCTGCTTTTGAGTTTCCCAGAATAGATGTGTCTGACAGTGACTGTCTTGGGACACAAATAAAATTGTGATAGTTTTGCAATTGCAGAGTTTGCTTTATTGTGCCCCTGCATTAATAAACTGTACTTAAAAACAGCTTTTACACAAAGCTTTCTGACCACGGCTATGTGAATGACTGTCCTTTAGTGACATTCAGGTATAACACTGGCTCAGAGTATGGTAGCAATCACTTTATCCAATGTAAACCATGTCGGGTTACTGAAAAATTCCTTAAAAGTGTCAGATTGGGCAAGTTCCCAAAGAAACATAAAATGCTAAACACTTGAAAGATTGCCAATCTAATATTCTATGGAGTTATTGCACTAGTACTTTAACGAATAAAAATGAAGCAAAACACTTCAGAAATTTATCTTAAGTGAATATACTTTACTGCAGTTTCTTTCAACATCCAGAACCTTACTCGTCAATCAACCTTACTGAGGTTCTTTTCTCATGGACAAGTAGTCTGCAAAGAGTTGACCTTGTCAACAGAAGAAATGTACAACCGGATATACTTATGTGATATCCAGCACAAGAAAATGCTGAAATTGTTCTTGCAAGCAGTGAAGATGAAGTCAGCAAAATTTTGCTCATTAGTGAGCAGATATCCTCCTATTAGTACAGGTGACAGGCATCATTCTCTTCTGCCCTTTCCTCTCATTTTATAAACAGGTTTAATTTGTTAACTAAGAACAAGCAAAGACAACTCATGTGCTGGACTTGTATCAGCCTGGCATTTGGCTCTGCAAAGACAGTTTGCATGCCTTCACTATGCAGCCCATCAAGTCATATCTTATCTCCTAGATTATTTCTCCTTTCCAGCAAGGTCTACAGCCCTTTGTGCTTAGAAATCAACTTTCTCTTACTCTGATTACAAATACTCAGAGTACAAATTAGGATATTGGCTACTGAAGATCCATATTAGTCATTAGATCACATATCTGTGTCTCTTCTGCATCTCTCAGATGATACTTTATTGTTGAGCCTTATGAGTAGTAAATGCTTAACATCTTTTCATGTAGCTAGAGCTGCATGAAGCAAACACTAACTTGATTGTTGGCATTCTAAAATAAGGTACAGAAAGTTTACACTCTAATAGCAACCTCAGTGGTGATAGTTATGGCTGCCTACACCAACATTACAGATTTTTTCCTTCTTTTAAAGGCTTGTGACATTTACATGATGCAAAACTCTCCTACAAGCTTTATAAAGGAAAAACCATTAAAATCTTTCAGCTATGGCCTGCCACAAAAGAAAACACAGTTGTATATCCTAAGAACTTAGAATGCACTGTGATTGTGTTGTATTTTGGCTGTCTTGAAAGTTCAAACATATAATTGGAAATTTTAAGAAAGAGGTCTGCCATTTCCCTGTGGCAGCCTGTAATTTGAATGTCATTGGAAAAATGAGAGTCAGTGATCAGCAAGCCATTACCAACACTGCAACTGTCTGAACATAAGCTGTTCCCTTCTGTTGATTGGTTAAAATACCATTGCAAGATATTGGAAATGGTGGCCATTTTATTAAAGAGATATTGAAATAATACTGAAAAAAAAGCAAAGGTAGTCAATTTTATAGCCACAGTTTAATTTCTTGCAATGACTATTTGAAAGTTAGTGAGACAGTAACTACATGATTTCTGGAGCAGCCAAAAGGTTGTATGGCAGTCATTTCCTAGTAGGAGGGATCCAAAAGGTTCACATTATTTCTAAGAGGAGGTATTCAAGAATTTTCCCTTCAAATTTGAACTCATAACATGTAAAAATATGCTCTATATTATTCCTATAAAACAGGAGCTACACTCTACACAAAGAGATTTAAATGGGAAATTAAATCAAACCTTAAGTCAGAAGCACCACAATAATAAGCTCACATTTTTTCCTTTATTTTCTCCTTCTTCAACTCCTTCCTGAAGTTCTCAAAGGAAGCAAATAAAAAACACATTCTAATAAACCTTTCTATATGTAGTTATAGGGACCTTCAGTTAGCTACATTCCTCCATGCATTCAAGCCACGCATGTACTATATTATTCATCACAGAATCACAGAATCACACAATGGTTAAGGTTGGAAGGGACCTCTGGAGATCATCTGCTCCAACCTCCCTGCTCAGCAGGGTCACCTAGAGCATCTTAGTCAGGGTTGCATCTAGGCAAGCTTTGAATATCTCCAGAAAAGGAGACACCACAACCACTCTGGGCAACCTCTTCCAGTGCTCTGTCACTCTCACAGGAAAGAAGTTCTTCCTCATATTCAGGCAAAACTTCCTGTGTTTCAGTTTGTGCCCATTGCCTCATGTTCTGTTGCTGGGCAATACTGAAGAGAGTCTGGCCCCAACAACCTGACACACTCCCTTAAGGTACTTGTAGACACTGATAAGATCCCCCCTTAGTCTTCTCTTCCCCAGGCTAAAGAGGCCCAGCTCTCTCAGTCTTTCCTCATGAGAGATGCTCCAGTCTTCTAATCATCTTCATAGCCTTATGCTGGACTCTCTCCAGGAGCTTCACGTCTTTCTTGTACAGAGCAGCCCACAACTGGACACACTAGTCCAAATGCGGCCTCACCAGGGCTGAATAGAGGGGGAAGATAACTTCCCTTGACCTGCTGACAACCCTTCTCCTAATGGACCCCAGGATACCATTGGGCCTTCTTGGCCACAAGGGCACATTGTTAACTTGTCCACCAGCACTCCCAGGTGCTTCTCTGCTGAGCTGCTCTCCAGAAGGTCAGCCCCAGCTTGTACTGGTGCCTGGGGGGTTATTTCTCCCTAGGTGCAGGACTCTGCACTTGCCCTTGTTGAACCTCWTGAGGTTCCTCTCTGCCCAACTCTCCAGCCTGTCCAAGTCTCTCTGAATGGCAGCACAGCCCTCAGGGGTATCAGCCACTCCTCCCAGCTTGGTATCATCAGCAAGCTTGCTGAGGAGGCACTCTGTGCCTTCATGCACATCATTGATGAAGAAGTTGAACAGGATGGGACCCAGTACTGAGCCCTGGGGAACTCCACTAGCCACAGGCCTCCAACTGGACTCTGCGCCACTGATGATGACCCTCTGAGCTCTGCCATTCAGCCAGTTCTCAATCCAYCTGACAGTCCACTCGTCTAACCCACACTTCCTGAGTTTATCTAGGAGGATGTCATGGGAGATGGTGTCGAAAGCATTGCTGAAGTCAAGGTACAAAACATCCACTACTCTCTCCTCCCCTGGGTAGAGGGGGAGGTATCTACCCAGCTATCTATACATTCCATCAGAGAAGGCTATCAGATTGGTTAAGAATGATTTCCCCTTGGTGAATCCATGCTGGCTACTCCTGATCACCTTCTTTTCCTCCATACGGTTGGGGTTTCAGAATGATATGCTCCATCACCTTTCCAGGGACAGAGGTGARGTTGACCAGCCTGTAGTTGTCTGGGTCCTCCTGCTTGCCCTTTTGGAAGGCTGGAGTGACACTGGCTTTCTTACAGTCCTCAGGCACCTCTCCAGCTCTCCAGGACCTTTCAAAGATGATGGAGAGTGGCCTGGCAACAACATCTGCCAGCTCCCTCAGTACCTGTGGGTGCATCCCATCAGGGCCCATCCTATCTTCCTCAACCAAAGGAAAGTCTTTCCTTTCTCCAGACTTTCTCCCTTGTCTCCAGGCTCTGGGATTCTTGAGGGCTGCCTTTAGCAGTGAAGACTGAAGCAAAGAAGGTATTCTACTGAATGACTCTGCCTTCTCTCTGTCCTTCATTACCAGGCCTCTTCCCCATTCAGTAGCAGGCCCACATTTTCCCCAGTCCTCCTCTTGCTACTGATGTATTTGAAGAATCCCTTCTTGTTCTCCTTGACATCCCTTGCCAGATTTAATTCCAAATGGGCCTTAGCCTTCCTCATTGCATCTTTGCAAACTCTGAAAAAAAATCTTATAATCCTCCTCTTCTGTTGGAGTTTTGCCAAGAGCTCCTTGCTCACCCATGCAGGTCTCCTGCCTCCTTTGCTGGACTTCTTTCTCCTTGGGATGCACCGCTCTTGAGCTTGGAGGAAGTGATGCTTGAATACTAGTCAGGTCTCCTGGACTTTGCTTCCTGCTAGGGCCCTAACCCTTGGGATTCCTCCAAGTACATCTTTGAAGAGGCCAAAGTTTCCTCTTCTGATGCCAGTGATTCTACTTTTTTGGCTTGCTTCCTCAACACAGGATCCAGAACTCCATGACCTCATGTTGACTGCAGCCAAGGCTACCCCAACCTTCACATCTCCAACCAGTCCTTCTTTGGTATTACAAGGTTCYGTAGTACAGTTCTCCTTGTAGGTTCCTCCACCACCTGTGTCAAGAAGTGATTGATGCACTGCAGGAGCCTCCTGGACTGTTTGTGCCTAGCTGTGTAGTCTTTCCAGCAGATATCAGAGTGGTTGAAGTCTCCCATGAGAACCAAGGCCTGTGATCRTGAGGCTACTTCCAGCTGTCTGTAGAAGGCCTCATCGACTTCCTCTTCCTGATCAGGTGGCCTGTAGCAGACACCCACAACAGTGTYCCCCATGTTAGCCTGCCCTTTAATCCTTGCACACAAACTCTCAACTTGCACTTCATCCACCCTGTGCCAAGCTTGATACATTCCAGTTGCTTTCTCACATAAAGAACAACTCCACCACCTCTCCTTCCTGGCCTGTCTTTCCTAAAAAGCATGTAGCCATCCATGACGACATTCGAGTCATGTGAGCTATCCCACCATGTCTCTGTAACTGCAATGAGATCATGGTCCTGTGACCACACACAGCTCTCTAATTCTTCTTGTTTATTCACCATGCTGTGTGCATTGGTGTACAGGCATTTCAGAGAGGTAATTGAGCATGTAGGTTTCCCAGAAGGGTGCAAGGGGATCCTCCATGGTCATGTCCCATATGCACTTCCAAGGTGCATGCACCCACTAGAGGCATCCGGACTTGAGCTGTGTTTTGCTGACTACCCTGTTTTTATAACTCTCCCCTTACCCCATCTTATCTAATTTAAAGCCCTCTTTACCAGACTGGCCAATCTGTTGGCAAAGACAGGAGTGCCCCACTTGTTGAGGTAGATCCCATCTCTCCCCGTCAGTTGTTAATATTCAAACAGGGTCCCATGATCATAGAAACCAAAACCCTGTTGCCAACACCAGCAGCGCAGCCAGTTGTTAATTTGGAAAATCTGTTTACTCCTTCTCCCATCCTTCTCCCTCACTGACAGGATTGAGGAGAAAATGGCATGGGCTCCCAGACCTTTGACCCCAGAGCTCTGAAATACTCTCTGGTGATTTCCAATTTGCTCTTGGCATCAATAGTACCCACAYTGAAGAGCAGCAGAGAGTAATAGTCTGACACATGACCAAGTTTCGGCAGGCTATCCATTTTTCTTTTCTATTAGTCCAAATAAACTTTTGTAAACTGTCAGTACACAGAATATTATGACAGCATCCCACCTGGATGGCAAAAAGGCCATGGCCTGAGTTGACATCAAGACTGAACAACCTTGCTTCTTTGTTCCTTCAACTCAGAAACAAAATGCAATAGAGAGATGATACATCAGTCTTCCTGTCTCCTTTGTACTGAAAAGAGACATTTCTCCTCCAGGATTCCCTGCACAATCATGTATAATCAGATCTATTAAAAATTAGAAATACTTACATGCTGCCTCCTCATAGTGACGTTCACGCATGCAGTTCTTCCTATTACAAGCAGTTTTATTTGTTTTGCTCACAGTATTGGCCAAGCAGAGGATGGCTCAGGAAGAATTAGAAAAGCTAGTAAATTCTGGTCAAGCTCATATAATGAGAGCCATTTTTACTATAAGCCTAATTTCAAGTGTCTTCTGATGGCAAGCAAGCTTTTCAGGTTTTTTAGTTTTAATAGTAGAATAAATTAACTAATACAATGAAGTCTAATACAGGAAGGGGATCCTTATTAAAACAAAAAGGAACTTTGTGTGTTTCTGACTGTTTGAGCCTGAGGCTTCTCCCAGGTGCTAGTAATATATTGGCAAACAAAGTCAGGCAAAAGTTCAAGGAAACACTTCTGAGCTTTTAAAAATCTGACAAGCAAAACTTCCAGTTACTGTTTTGAATAAATGATTTATAGCCATCTTTCTTAGGAACAGTTATCTGTCAAGGATATTTTGCTGAGAGTCCACCTCCTGAAAAATCTCTAATTAAATCTGTTAATCTGTACCTAAGTCGTGAACAGTCAGTGAAATATAGCTCTCCATGCCATTTACAGCAGAGAATTTTTTTGCATGATCTTAATCACAGAGCAAAAGTAGTCTCTCAGCCTTGGGAAAAGACTCAATTTTTGGGCTGTCATGCATTCATGATTCACTTCTTCTTGCCTTTGGTTTTTGCTACTGTGATTTCTATTACACTATAGTCCAGCAAGAATTCTGGCTGAGCTGACACTAACCAGCCTTCACCAGTAGCCATAGCTTTGGCTGTGACAATTTTTTTGTATACTCACTTAAGAATTTTCTCCTCTCTCTCTAACATGCAAAAAATTTTGACCAAATACAAAACACCAATGCAGAATACTGTATTACAAATTATAAATGTTCTTTTTAGAAAAAAGCATAATGCTGTATGCTCAGTCTAATCATCACCAATCTAATCACTAATTATAATCACCACAGGACACTCTGAACTAATAGAACTGAAAATTACACACCAGCTAAAATAACAAATCTTTGGAAATGCATTTAGTTTACCATTTCATGATGTCTCTACGTTCAAAATGCAAATTTCACTATTTAACCTAGCTGATTTGCAGACAGATTTTCATTAGAACAGTTGGCTTACTAAATAGTAATTAAAAAAATCAAAATACATGTGAAATTTGTTTATCATGCAGAGATCAAGTTGTGATCTAAACACTGAGTGTCTAATAAATAGGTTGACAAGTTCTAAAGAACTTTTTTTTGTGCATGAAGAATCTGGACATCCTTACATCTAGGACACTGAGGGAAAACAGACCCTATACAGAGTGCATCTACTGTATCTTTTCAAGAAAAAGACAATTCAGATGTGGATTTTAGTCATTCCTCTTCCAGGTTCTGCTATTGAAATCTCTACTTACACTTTCTTGTTGCTTTTTAGAAATCAAGAGACTGAATCATCAAAATCTTTAATAAATTATGTCTGTTTTGCACTTAGAACCTAGAAATTTATAGTCATGAAAAAGTTATAATTTCACACTGATATATACACCTAGGCCACTGTATTTGCAATATTAAAATTTTCTACCATTCTTCATCTTTTRCAAATATAGTATTTCTTTATAGTCTTGATTGGATTAAGTTTCAGAGAGGAAAAAAATCTCTATACAGTCCCTGTTACGCATCAGAGGTTCACTGGAGATTTTAGTTTTTGTTTGAGGTTTTTATTTGCTTTGCAACAGAGTCACTGATTTACCTTTTATTAGCATCCAGTAACCCCAGTCCAAGGTTAGTACGTTTGGCATTGTACCAATTTCTGAGAAGTGATTTCTTACATGTCAGTATAGCTAAATTGCTCTACATTAACATTCAGCTTCTATGAAGTGGAAGACTTACCATTACAAATGTAGAAGGGAGAAGGGCAATATGTAAAATATAACAGATTAAAAAAGGAGAAAATCCAAACTTAAGCAGAAAAATACTGCAGAATATTTCACGTTGGTTAAATGTTGACTAAAATTCAAGTATGATAATCTGATTTTGAACTATTTTTTTCCTCTGAAAATTAAATGCTATAGATTTCAGTTAATATGAAATAAGAAATACAATAATAAATATGATGGAGAATAAAATGAACTTGTTCTTTAACATTTGGGTATTAACTGGGTTGATACTCTGTGTGTGTTTTTCCCCACTCTTCAATCTAGCAAATGACATTTTCCTGGAAAAAATTACACAGTGTAGAATATATTCCAGARGGGATGGATTACTTTGTGATGAAATTTTAAGGAGACCTTGCTAAGTATTACCATATTCATCACTGGGTGCTGGTTTTGAGACTTCACAAAGGCAATCAACTAAATGAAGAAAAGAATTTCCTTTTAAATTGCAGATATATCCACAGACAAAATAAAAGATTCAACTAAATGAGTCTTGGAGTTATTCCTAGTGTAACTGGTAACCATTTAGTTCCTTCTTGGTAAGAGTAATTCCCTCAGTCTAGATAAATTATTGAAATAAATTTTCTGAGGTARAAAGTTGGATATTGAATTTTCTCAGTCTCCCAGAGTTAGAAAATACTATTTTAGCAATAAAGAAGGCCCAGTTCTTTTGGCTGTTGAGCACCACTCCAGCAGTGTGAAAAGTATTAAGTGCATATAGACTCTTTAGAACACAGGTAGCCTGATAAAAGTTAACTTTATAATAGAAATTACTAAACTTGCAATTTTATTCCTTTATTTCCTTTCCAGAAAAAATGGGGGAAAAAAAATCTTTTAAAAAAAAAAATAAGTAGATCAACTTCTGGTCACCCGCATGAGAAATGGACTGAGCTGATCAGTTAATCCTGGATATAACTTACTCTTCCTTATTTTCTGCAAGTTGCATTAACGGAGAAGGTTTGTCCAAGTAAACAAAGACACTTTAAACTACACTCTTACCGATATGCTGAATGAGAAGGTCAAAAAATGGATTATAATGCTCTGAATTCCTTCAAGAAATGGTTCAAAAGAACAGATTATTACACTTGAGCTGAGCCAACTTTCTTTGACTTGACTCCACTGACAGCCCAATCAACGGATGGAGGAACCCTTCCCTTCTTGAAAACCTGGAAGAAGTTATCTCTACTTGTGCAGAGCAACTGAATTTCACTCTTAATACACTCTGATACCTTATTCTCGAGATCTAAAACTTGATTATGTCTACAGCAAGTAACTAAACCTAGCAAAACTCCAATATTTATTTTTAAAGATAATTTTCTAATACCTATTAAAAACTGCCATAAATGTTGTGCTTTCTTGCCATATGTTAATCATCTTAGACAGATATGAAAACCTCTGTCCTGAGGGAAGGAAGAGCACAGAATAGTGAATGGTGCTTCTTCATGCGGAATCATAGATAAGACCTTGGAAGTTGCTTGGGAAAGATCACTCTTAAAATTCTTTCAGATAAAGGAAACTGCAGAATATTTCAAAAGTTTCTCTACTAATAAAGCTTGTATTCAACCATGCTGCAATGAATTTTCTCACAAATTAAGAAAAAGAAAGATTTTTAAATACAAGAATATAAATATGTTTATGGAAATGTTTTCAAAAAATATGAAGAATTTTTGAAATTGCTTACTTAATTTGGTCACTGTTCCTACTATAACTAGCTATTCAAACTGCTGGACCTCCAACAGTAGACAGATATAGGTGCTTTGGGTCTAGGAACACAAACATTACCAGTGAGGCATTAAATACATGGCAAAAAATAGTAGTAAATAAAAATAAATAAGGAATATTCATCATGAAATAAATTTTAAAGTTCCAAAAGCAACTTCAAAAAAATGAAAACAAAAAAATTCCCAGCTTTTCCTGCTGGGAAAATGGAGGTTAAGACCATTTTTATGAAATAATTTGAACAACTCATTTCCCTTCTCTCTTCTCAGGAGAAAGGAGATAAGATTTGAAATTAAAGTTATTTAAAATAAATAGCATGTTTCAGTTAAAAACAGTCAGTACTGTGCCAAATAATGATGAAAGCATAAATGTGAAGGAAGGCAGGTAGAGTTGTTTTTTTTTTTTTTTTTTTTTAATAATGAAAAATTGCATTTTAGCAGTATAACCAGATAAGAGAGGATATTTCCTTTGTAGACTGCAATTCATTCCAAATACATTAGCAGGTTAGGAGGTTGAGTTTGCTGTAAATGATGTTTCTTCAAAAAAGCTGAAGCTAAGCAGCTAGGTTGTAGCTGCCGATTGGATTTGTCCTGACTCCTGCATCCTGTGTCTGAGGGGAACTGGTGGCTGGAGCAGAGACTGCCCTCCTCCAAGGGCWTTAGGCACACACAGCTAGGCAAAGTGTTTGAAGCACCTGGTGCACAGGCAGCCAAGCAGCAGGAGTGACAGAAAGGAGATGATTTTCCAGCAGTCCTAGGGCACTATCTGGAGTTTTCAGAAGCAAGGGACCCACAGTTTACTGTTAGGCTGGACCTGCAGTATATGAACACAGAGGGCAGAACTTTTTTTTCTACTTGATAACAGAGTTCATCTTTTCAAAAACATATATATACATAAACATATACATGTATTTTTGCATTATATGTAAACATATATAAATAAAATACGTTTATATAAAACTGATGCTTTATATATTAAAATTAATACTCAACAAAAAAATGTAGATTCACTGGACACCCCATTGTGTCCAGTTCCTGATATCTTTTGGCACTGAAAATTTGTCTATGCTAAATGGATTAAAAACTTCAATGGAACAGAATACTTCCTGACAAGTTTAAGAGGCTTCTCCAACTGTGATTTGGAAAGTGTTGAAACAGATGCCATAAAGCAAGTCAAGCCAATTTAAAATAAAATTAAGAGGTTTGGCTATTTCATTTGCATGAGATATATTTGTTGGTCCCATTAAAGAGACTCAGGGAGGAACTATGTTTTAACAAGAACCGATGTTCAAAATTGAGTTTTATTGGGATTACAATTTTGGAAATATTCCTGTAGTTAAAGAAGAACGTTAGAACCCCACATCTTTCAAGTAGAGCCCTTAAGATAAGACTTAGGTCTTTGGCAGTCGTRTTTGTTCTGGTTAGTAAATGATATAAGCAGTTGAGCTTAGTGCTTATTACTGATAGAGAAGTTGTTTTCTAGTTAAGCGGAGCTATTATGGATTCTTTTTTGTTGTGCAAATATTTAAATAGTCTGTGCAAGTCTAACAGTGAGCTGTCTGTGCAGGACACAATCTCATAGTAATATATTTGATTTTATTTTCACCATTTTTATTGCAAAATCTTTGAACTCAGAACTGCCAAATAAACTTCCCTTTTTCTGGAAAAGATAATGCTAAGCTCTTTCTAATCCTCTAGGCACTCTTGACCTATGAGTCTATTCAGAAGAAAGTGACATTTTGATAAGGGCAATCTGCATTTTTTTACTGAGAACTTATGTATCTCACTGTTTATGTTGGTTACTCATCCCAAGTCTAGATTGATTGTATAGATTTGAAACAAGCAGTGTAGCAACAAGTTGATTCCTTATTTCCAAACAGAGTAACACTACACTTGTTAGATCATTTTGCACTAACATTTATTACTGGACAAATAATGAAGCACAAGATGAAGTAATTCATTCTAATATGTGAAAGCAAAGTTGTGGAAACAAAATAAAAAGCTTCATCAATGACTAACTGAATTTTTGGTAATGTTCACAAATGTTATTTAGGGTTTTCTCACAGAATATCACTAAGTCATTCAGGCTGAGAAACTTCTAGGAGGTTTTCCACTGTTAGTTTTTAACTTTGGAGAACTGGACACTACCTTTGGTTACAGTCTGTTATTTCTCCTGTTCCTGAGAACTTGGAATACAAGTGGAGATCTTCGGATCCATGTCCCGTTGAGAAGTTTCCTAGAAGGAACTGAGGTTAGATAGCTTACTTTCCTTTTTTTTAATGAGGTGTAAATTTACAAATAACATACACAAATGGACAGTAAATRCTGCTTCTAATTAAAATAAAAGAATATGTAAGAGTGGCCCTATATTGAGGTAAGGTGTCTAGAGAAAATCAGCTGGATTTAGAAGATGCAGAGACTCAGAGACAACATAATTACAGGCAAGTGATTAAAATCTATATTTTCAAATACAGGTGAGAAATTTAGAAAGTAATATACCATATTTAGAGATTCACTCCATATTCTATATTTGTTAATCCACATTTAGAGAACTCAATAATCTAATTAGATTTAATAGTACTGATTAGCAGCTACTCTCATTGCCATCCAGAATGGAAATAAACACAAATGCTCAATGATCACTACTTTTGAAAACACTGGTACTGATTTTTCCAGTTCTTCAGAGAACCACCTTAAGCTTTGTCTTTTTAGGTGCATCTTTATCAACAGCAATGTATAATTATCCATGACACTGTAGTATCTCAGCACAGATGCAAATATTTTCCTACAATAGAAATACCTTGAGGGAGAAGCAACGAACAAATATTTGCTATGTGTAATGTTGCCTCATGTTAGCAACATTTGAGATTTTGAGAGATATGGATTTTAATCCCTTTGAAGAGGAGTGATATGAAGCCTGATCTTCATGTTGTAGGTGACCATTCCTCTATRGAATGGAAAGCAGCATAACTAGTTCCTCTCTTTCTGTTTTCAGAGAGAGTAGGTCTGAACTTTGCAGACACTGGGCACTATGCCAAAGAGAGGAATCCAGAAGAACTTTTGTGGGATGTAGATTAGTATCAACCTTGTTGTATGCACTTTCTGCGCCTTGGTCCATCTCTCTTGTGCCAGGGGCATGAGATGCCCAAGTTGCCATATGCAAATACGTATGAACTAGGCAGCCATTCTCATGCCTAAACTGTTAGATATTCAGGTTAATCCTGCCTGCATGATGTTAGAGTCAAGAAATAGGTAATGAAGACAGCTATTGTCTGCACAGTAACTGACCGTTATATGTTCTGCTCTTCTATAAATCCTGAGAGCTAGGCTAATGACAGTGTATGATTGATAATTACATCTGTTCTTGCTCTTCCATTTGCTTGTTCAGCAGAAAGTGTCTTGGCTGTCTGTGAAGACAGAGAGAGATTACTTTTTACATGCAGTCACACATGTTTTCTAAGGTATCATTTCTCCTACTGGAAGGATATAACTTTCTGATGAAGTCACCGACATCCAACTTGAAATATGATACCATATGGAATCTGTTCTTTATATTTCACACTCTTGTCAGAAGAATGACTTTTGACTTTCTATTAACTTCTGTTTTCAGACTTGTTATTAGAAATAAAACATGGTATTGTTTGGTCAAATATGTTCAGATCATTCTGCTTTGCAGTATAACACTGCAGGCTGATAGCATTTATCATTTCAAAAGAATCTTTTGTAAATCAGGCTGAACATTGAGACCAGCCACCTAATTTATCAACATATACAATCAAAGATTGCAGCTTATCAAATACTAAGAGCAAAGCTGTTTTCCTATAGGTCTTTTCACAGTCCTCATTAATGAAAAGAGGTTCTTTCACTTTGATAATATGCAAATAATAAATAAAAGTGTCTGCTTACATTTGTTTAGTAGTTTCTGTACTACTGTAGTAGTAGTAGTTTTTTAGAACTCAAGAGTTCTAAAAAAGAATCCTTCATGTAGAGATCTATGTTCCAGAAGCAGCCTAAAATGTAAGTATCTAACTCCCTGTAGTGATGAAAACAGCTATAATCTACAAACTCATATAAACAGAGACATGGTGGGATAGCTCACATGACTGGAATGCTGTCATGGATGGCTATGTGCTTTTTAGGAAAGACAGGCCAGGAAGGCGAGGTGGTGGAGCTGCTCTTTATGTGAGAGAGCAACTGGAATGCATCAAGCTCTGTTTGGGGSTGGAGGAGGAGGAGGCAGTTGAGAGCTTATGGGTAAAGATAAAAGGGCAGGCTAACATGGGGAACACTGTTGTGGGTGTCTGCTACAGGCCACCTGACCAGGAAGAGAAAGTTGATGAGGCCTTCTACAGACAGCTGGAAGTAGCCTCACAATCACAGGCCCTGGTTCTCATGGGAGACTTCAACCACCCTGACATCTGCTGGAAAGACTACACAGCTAGGCACAAGAAGTCCAGGAGGCTCCTGCAATGCATCAGTGACAACTTCTTGTCACAAATGGTGGAGGAGCCTACGAGGAAGGGTGTCCTGCTGCATCTTGTCCTTACCAACAGAGAGGGACTGGTTAGAGATGTGAAGGTTGGGGGCAGCCTTGGCTGCAGTGACGACAAGATGGTGGAGTTCAGGATCCAGCAGGAAAGAAGTAAGGCAACAAGCAGGATTGCAACGCTGGACTTCAGGAGAGCAGACTTTGGGCTCTTCAGAGAGCTAATTGGTGGAATCTCATGGGTTAAGGCCCTAGAAGGAAGGGGGGGTCCAGGAAAGTTGGTTAGTATTCAAGTATCAGTCCCTCCAACCTCAAGAGCAGTGCATCCCTATGAAAAAGAAGTGCAGCAAAGTGGGCAGGAGACCTGCATGGGTGAGCAAGGAGCTCTTGGCCAAATTCAGACAGAAGAAAATGCACAGAATGTGGAAGAGGGGACAGGCTACTGGGAGAATTATAGGAATGCAGTCAGAGTATGTAGAGATGCGGYRAGGAAGGCTAAGGCCCATTTGTCCCTTCAGCAAGGCTTTCGACACCATCTCCCATAACTTCCTCCTAGATAAGCTCAGGAAGTGTGGGTTAGACAAGTGGACTGTCAGGTGGATTGAGAACTGGCTGAATGGCAGAGCTCAGAGGGTTGTTATCAGTGGCACAGAGTCCAGTTGGAGGCCTGTGGCTAGTGGAGTTCCCCARGGCTCAGTACTGGGTCCCATCCTGTTCAACTTCTTCATCAATGATGTGCATGAAGGCACAGAGTGCCTCCTCAGCAAGCTTGCTGATGATACCAAGCTGGGAGGAGTGGCTGATACCCCTGAGGGCTGTGCTGCCATTCAGAGAGACTTGGACAGGCTGGAGAGTTGGGCAGAGAGGAACCTCAWGAGGTTCAACAAGGGCAAGTGCAGAGTCCTGCACCTAGGGAGAAATAACCCCCCAGGCACCAGTACAAGCTGGGGCTGACCTTCTGGAGAGCAGCTCTGCAGAGAAGCACCTGGGAGTGCTGGTGGACAACAAGTTGACCACTAGCCATCAGTGCGTCCTTGTGGCTAAGAAAGCCAATGGTCTCCTGGGGTGCATTGGGAAGAGTGTTGCCAGCAGGTGGAGGGAGGTGATCCTGCCTCTCTCCTCAGCCCTGSGGAGGCCTCATCTSRAGTMCTGTGTCCAGTTCTGRGCTSCCCASTACAAGAGAGACATGGAGCTCCTGGAGAGAGTCCAGCATAGGGCTACAAAAATAATCAGAGGACTGGAGTATCTGCCTTATGAGGAATGAACAGCTGGGAGCCGGGCCTCTTTAGCCTGGGGAAGAGAAGACTGAGGGGYGGATCTTGTCAATGTCTACAAATACCTGAAGGGAGGGTGTCAAGAAGATGGGGCTAAACTCTTTCCAGTTGCCCTGTGTGACAGGACAAGAGGCAACGGGCACAATCTGAAACACAGGAAGTTTCGCCTGAATATGAGGAAGAACTTCTTTCCTGTGAGAGTGACAGAGCACTGGAAGAGGTTGCCCAGAGAGGTTGTGGAGTCTCCTTCTCTGGAAATATTCAAAGCTTGCCTGGATGCAACCCTGACTAAGATGCTCTAGGTGACCCTGCTGAGCAGGGAGGTTGGAGCAGATGATCTCCAGAGGTCCCTTCCAACCTTACCGATTCTGTGATTCTGTGAAAAGACAGCTAAGTCTTTATTTGTAGAAGGGTTTGTTACCCACATCTCACATTACAAAGACCAATATGTATTGTAATGAATGACCTTAAAACTCTTTAAGTAGCTAGCTGTGTACATTTATAGATGTACAATACCACTGAAGAGCCTTCTCTGCATCCTAATGTGGGAGTTTCTGTAGGCAGATTATGAACTTATTGCAGGCTTTTCCCCATGCTTAGTCTAGAAATCCCTGTTTCATCTGATATGTGGTTGTTTCAGCTCCTAACTCATTCTATGTGCTGAACAAAAACTCAAGAGTTCTAAAAAAGAATCCTTCATGTAGAGATCTATGTTCCAGAGGCAGCCTAAAATGTAAGTATCTAATCCTTTAACACTTTGCACTTAATGAATTAGGCTATAAATGACTTGCTCAAAAACACACAGGAAGTCCAAGACAGTAATTGAAACCATTTCCTAATGGTTTGTCTAGTGCTTTGCTAGACACAGAATTTATTTTTTGAAAACAACACCAAAGACTTTGCTTTTAGTGATGCATGTATTCTCAACAGTAGTTTATCACATTAGTTTTATATATGTGAGGAAGGCTGTGAGCATTCTGGTACTATATCACTAATACATGCAACCTTGAAGGATGACTTCCTGAGAAGAAAAGAATATCCCTTGAAGTCTTCATGAACTCTGCTGAGAATGACAGTTTTGTAGAGTTTATGATGAGAATTCCTGATTTCAGAACCAGGAATAAAATCRCCAAGCTTGTTTGATGTTTTTCCTTCTCTCAATACTCCCCAGCTGTTTCTGTCCTGGATCTTCAAGTTTACTACTGTTAGGCTGCAAAGTTTATTTTTTTTCAGAAGCTTCAGCTCCTAAGTACTAATGTAAAAATAAGTGGCTGAGAAGACTAAAGCAATGAAAGCTTTCTACTAGCGAAAATAAACGCAAATAAGTGAGTTTCCATTCAAAATGTTTCATGTTGCATGAAGTTAGTAGCATAAAAAAATTCTGCTTTTCATTTTAGCAAATTCCCAAAATTAATGGCTTCCTGTGATGATCCAACAAAAGACTACTAGAGAAAGCAAGGAGTAATATTAGATAAACCTTGTGAACCATGCCTAAAATTTCATTTTTTTTCAAGACATGGCAGAAGCATATGTGAGTATATATGAGCGTATATATGTAAATCAAATGAACAGCTTTTGCCTGAACTACTCTAAAACTGAAATGAACCTGTCTCTTATGTTCTCTACACTCACCCAGTTTACAGGAAATCTGGATTCAGGTTCTGCTTTTGTTAGCGGAATTTCCTAAGAGAATTTTCTAAATATCAAGCTCAAAGCTTTTCYATGGTGGATGAGTGAGATTTTTTTCACTCCTTTTAAAGTTCTTTCACATTTTGTGTCATTCTAAAATAATCAGTGAAACAGAGAAAAGCTCTCCAGGTCAGTATCTGAAGACTTGTGATTTCTGGTTGATGCTCTATCAAATACTTAATACTGAAGTTGTAGCATAGGCCTCCTTATATAGATATTCTGAACATTACACCTAACAATCAGTGTATCTTTTTCTCTCATTCTTCTTTAAACTCCCTCTCATATACACTCATCTGTGCCATGTTTACATGTGCCATGCAAGATGATAGATTTCCAGGAGGAAGTCTATGTAAGCAGTGAATTTTCTGTGCCCTTTCTGTTAGGGTTCTGTCTTGGAATGAAAGGATTTCAGTCTCAAGGATAAGGAAGTTTTGGGGGGGGGGCTTTGTTTAAAATGCCGGTTGTTATTTAGTCTCATCAGAAATTTCTGACTCACACACAGTATCAGGAGTCCAGGTCTCCCTTGAAAGTCCTAATTTTCTGGTACTGCAGACTGTCATCTTGGCACCATGGTGAATATGGCTCCGGATAATTATTCTATTATGCATCTCTAATTGGAATTCTTAAGTAATGCCTATCAAAAATAAGTGATTATCATTTTGACTGGCGAATGACAATTATTTTACATTTTAAAATAGTTTTCCCCTTGGAATATGAAAGCACATACTTCTCTTTTAATATCCAGGTACTCGGAGCCTTAGATGAGCATATTTCTTACTAACCTAAAGAAATAAATGTTTTTGCACAGTGTGTCAGAGAAGCAAAAGATAAGGAAAGTTTTAAGTAGTTACTTAGTTATTTTCCCTCCCACTTGTCTAGCTCCATCCTCTTTCACTAAAAGRAATGGTAAAAAATTCTTCATTAATCTTCAGGCTATCTAACTATTTAGCACAGTAAAATTGTTTGAGTTGTTTGATAAAATACTGTTTGAGTTTAGAAGCCCTGTATTTACTCGTACCTAGGAGTTGATTTCTGTATTATTACTGACACATACATGCCCCAAAACAACATTTAATTTTCACTTGTAATAAAAAAATAAACATCCTGTTTACTTTTGTTCACCACCAATTAGATATAATACTTTCCTTAATATTTTGAGAAATATAATTACATAAAATTAAGGAAARTGAGAGAGTGCTCACAAGGAACGTAAACATAGAATTCAGTGAAAGTCTTCCTTGTGTCAGGTAAATAAATTCCATCCATATACACACCCAAATAAAATTATTTCAAAATCAATAGAAAGGCTCCCATTGGCCTCAATTGCTTCTGGATCAGACCCAGCCAATTCCCTTAAAGTCCATACAGGACTTGAGCTAGATCATGATGTAAATGAATTAATTAGCATTAAGTTATGAGAAACCAGTGTCCATCACTACAAGTTACTTGTAAAATGGCCAAGCTTTACTAATACTAATGAAATCAATAGTGATATATGAGAGTTTCTTTCTGTTAATATTTGTAACTTTAGGACCTAGTTCTGCTTTCAGATTCCCATTGCCATATTTTGTAAACAGGTATACATAAGCAGAGATGACTCTTCTTCATTGTGCTAGTTACTACCAGCTTGAGCTGGGTCAAATCATATCTTCCATCTCAATTTTTTCCTGGATTACGCATTTGACTGTGTTGGACCATCACCAGCATACTATTCAGTATGAGTAKTGCCCATCCTGATCATCTACTGTGAACTTTCAGGCTGCTTGGATTCAGCATTCAGATTTAATATATGTTAGAAAGCTTCAAGCTGGGAATTTGATGCTAGGTTTATACTTCTGGCTTAAGCCCAGCTGCCTACATTTGGAAATGTATTTGATTTTAGAACACACTTTTCTGGAATGGAATGTCAAGAAAACACATAATCAAGAGGGCATCATACATAACGAGCTACAAAAACTTGTTTGTCACCCTCCTCCCACTATGGAGAAGAGCTCTCCACAGCTGCTAATTAGAAAATTAGAACACCAAAAATGGATTATATTTTACTAGCAACAGACTACCTTCTCCTCAGTGTTTTAAAGTACTTTTTGAATTGTTTGCTGTCAGCAAAACAAGTATGCTACCTGCGATCCTATAGAAAACAAAGCCCGGCAGCAGGATTTTAGTCAGGTGATGTCACCCAGGTAAAATTGTACTGACAAGCTTTTAATTAAAGTTTTCCCACACATCTTTCTGCTGGTCCCCAGGAGCTATTATTCATTATGTGCCGACTGTCAGCCAATTGTGAGTCGAGAGGGAAGTGTTTTATTTTCAAAGCCCTTGCTGACAGCTAGAGAACACTTTGTTATACAATCTGTTTACTTTTTTCACACACACAATCTTGCTAAAGGGGAAATGGTCATGCAGTAATGTTTACAGTTTATGACAATAATTAAATGCATCTGGCAGTGCAGTAGCTGAAAGGAGATCGGTGTGGGTGTGGGTGAAAAGCTGTAAAATTCTTCCTATAAACAGTTATTCTCACCTTGCAGAGCCCCTAGCATTTTAAGACAAAGTTTCTTTGGGAAAGGGCAGGTCTGAACAGGTGCACAGGTTCTGAAACTRGAGTATTTGGATCTAGACATGTGGTATGTGATGCTAAGAAACACCGTCCAGGTATCAGGGTAACACTCTGTTTTGATATGTAACTAGTGAAGTAGTTATAAAACAGCTGTTCTTTTCTTTCTTAAATCCCAAAGTACTTACCTCTGCAAGCAGAAATGTACATAGAGAAACAACTTGCCACAACATGAAAGCAAAAGGTGGTGTGGTGTCCTTTTTCAGCAAAGGCTCAGTATTTGACACTTACTATTTGCAGAGAAACCGTCCTTTTGAAATTTTTAATGGCTTACAATAAAATAATTTTTATCAGCTGGCTGGTGATAATAAATAYGTATTTAGAATTTTAAGCAACTTTTACAATTGTAGTAAAAAGTTGTAAGTAATAGTCATTGCCTCACCTTAAATACTTTCATATTCTGTTTATTAAGAAAGATAGGAAATTAATAGATATACTTAGGATGTTACTAAATAACCTAAAACTGGTGTGATATTCACATACAGAGGTTAAAAATGAATTTACATGGAACCACATCAGCTGTCTACTGCTCACTGCCAGGCCATTGTTAATTTTGTGACAATGACTTCCATTACAAAGCAAAAAGCATAGGAAAAGGAACCCTCAGTCACTGACTATTTAGATATTATCTTTTACTGCTATTGTTATAAATTACTACAGAATTACCAAAGGGCTACACAGTTCTATTGCCAAAGAACCAAATTCTTGCCCTGCTTGTAAGTGCCTGTAAGCAACTACATTCTTAGGAAATTGTTTTCTTAGATAGAAGAACAGTTAAAATCAAGGAGAGGGCACATTTAAACAGGAAGTTTCTGAGGCTATTGAGCATTGTAGACTAGGTCTTCGTTGTGTGTGGGGATGAGAGACAGCTGTGGTAGACAAAGCAGCATGCATGCCTAAAAAGTCTATTCTATTTGGATGCCAAAAAGACTCTATCCATTGGTATATAAACATGTGAATACAACTTATATTACTGAAATGAAAGCATAAAAAATACTAACTGCAAATTTCACTCATAGGTGTCACTTTACAGATTGTGCTTTCCTGCTACTATTGTATTTTTTTTCATTCGCTGATGAAAGATTTATTTTAATATTTTGTAATTTGGCTCRATGATAGAAGCAGATATTTTAATATTTTTGTCTCAGCTGCACATAGCAAATAGATTATAAGGTACTACACAGTTACATTCAAATTAACTTATTTGTGATCATACCATTTTCATCTTCCTAAACTTAACAAAACTGATATGAGTAATGCAAGCAGTTTATGTTAATCTTTATTTTAAGATCAATGTTACAAGGAGTAGGTATTATTACWTTAGGATCAGCATTTTAAATGCTAATAGTAAGATTTATCAGAGATGTGAGAAATCAAAGTATAGAGATTAYGTAAATTATCTGAGATTTATGGGGTAGAAAGAGTGAGGAAGCTCTCACTTCAAATTCAAAGCTGCCAATGCATTTTAGTCAATGACTACTGCAGTCAAAATGCACTAAGCAATAAACACAATCCCAAATTTTCTTGCTGATAAGGGAAAGGACTCATCAGCCAGTCATGACCTTCATCCTTCCCTTCTCTCTCACAAGCTTTCCATCTCAGAGAGGCTGGGGAGCTGTAAGTTGAAAGAACCAAATATCCTCAGACAGAGCAGATATGTGAATCCGGAAGGGATTATTCCTTGAGGCGCAGTACTATTCTGATATGATTACATATCTTCCTGCTGGAGCTACTCCGTATCTTGCTGATTTGAAGTGATAGGAAGCAACTGTCTGCAACTGACTTCACAGCCGTCTCCTTAGGAGCGCACGCTCCTTTGTGACTCTAGGTACAAGGTGCACACAAGTACCACCACTGACTGGACATTCACGAACGCTCGCATACGAAAGAAATGATTGGTCGAAGAAAAACTGTAAAAATTGTGGTGGGCAGTTGCTCAGAGAATGCATTTGGAAGTTACCAGGAAGTTGTAGAAAATTTTATGGAGAATAGGGTTTGGCAAACAAATCTGGTAGGGATTCCTTAAAACATTTATCTGCTCAGGTTTTATTGTGCTTGTGTATGTATGTGATTGGACTTTCTTCTGGCGTGGGACCCAGATGAAAACATTATCTCCCAATACCGAAGATATCTGTTCTGGTGAACCAATGTGTGTGTGCCACAGCATCTTCATCACTACTGCTGTGTAGCTCAGTTAAAGTGGCTGGAACTACTAATGCTACAAATATACAATCAGTTCACTGAGCAGCATATGAGAGAGAGTCAAAAAGATTTTAGTAATATACCAAATTAATGAAGCAAATATTAAACTGTGTATAAATAAGTGCAAGTGAATAATCATCATCCAACTGACATATTTTTAGTAGTGTACTGAAATAATTTATTTCTTGCCCAATACAATTAGATACTATTGTCAAAGGTCTGAAAGGTAAACAACATTTGAGGATAATATAAAAAGAGATGGACCTATATACATGATAAAGACTAGTCAGTTATGCTACCCACTGTATATCAGGTTAGTGCAGCCTCAAACAAAGTGACTTGGAGATCAGGAAGAATAACTAGATAAGCAGGAACTGCCTGTCATCTTTTTCCAGGAAACATGGTCATTTAAATGTTCTTTTATGCCCTGACCTCCCAGTTCCCTACCATCACCCGCTACTTCCTAAATATGCTGCTTCTTCCAGATCCTGGCTTCTACTTCCTGAAAGTGGGGAAGAAAAAGCCTTATTTTGCAGTATACTATAAGCACTTAAAGCAGAGTATCTCCTAAACTCTTGCCCAAAATGGCCCATTTAGTATACAAAATAGATCTCTGTCTGAAAAAAATCACACTTGGACTGTTTTATCTACCTTCTCCAGTTTCACCTCTACCTTACATTTCCAGATAAGATCTGAATAGCCACCAGAGAAAGCATTTTTCCAATGTGATATTCCCTCTGGCTATGTAACATTTCTCTGGCCTAATAAAGGGAGAATCACTTCTGACCTGAGTATACTCAATGCAGAGCTGAAAATTTTGAATCTTTAGCTGCTCAAAAATAATGGTTTTTATCAGAGTTGGTATGATTACTGCTATCTCAAATATAGTTTCTTGAGATGACAGAGATCATAACTTGACAATGGACTACAGTTTGGATTGCTGTCATCTGATGAATCTCTATTTGTTATCACAGAAAGTAAGTTGTAATACCTATTGGATTTTCCATTATTTCTGTCTTCCTTGACAAAAARTTGCCTTTCAATCCACTTCCCATTCAACTCTTGCAAGTTGTCTGGACTGGTAAGTGTCACCTCCCTCCTGCAAGATATTTTAGCTGATTTGGAGTTATCAAGAAAATACTTTCTTAATTCTGAAATAAGATTTGTAAAAGGGTCCCTGTGGAAACTGCCAGTGCCCTGCAGGGCTCTTGCCCCTGGCAACTGGGAAAACACATGAAGATACCATAAAGACTTCTGTTCAAACTCTTCCTTCCTCACCTTCAGCCAGCTTACTTTGCCTAATAAACTGCAGATGAGACCAACAGATACCTTGTTTGTCTTCCTCTCGCTTCTCTTTTTTGCCTCTGTTTATCATATGAGTGAGCTGATGCATCTTCGAATGCACTTGATATATTTCATGTTAGCCAGTGCAGGAAATTACTATAGTTTTCATCTCTCTCTCACTTTTTTATACAACTGTTTCAATATGAGTTTGTATTAACTAACACTGTTTGTATTAACTAACAATTAACTGTATTAATTTCCAATAGCAATACCTTTTTTAGGTGCTTGTTTGTTTGTTTGTTTGCTTTTTAAGCAGAGAAGAAGAAAAGATACATAAGAAGTATCTTTTGGTAACAAAGATCATCTTCATCCCTCTTCCCTCATGGTTCCGATGACACTGAATAAAGCAAGCCTTGGAGATGGGAGGCAAATTACATGAGGAAACCCTCCGAATTAAGTTGACAGGTTGACAGCTGACTGAAGACGTACATTGTAGCTCACTATTCATGACCAACCACATGTGCTGAAGCTATGAGTTCACTCATAGTGACTCATCTCTGCAGTGCAAACAGGAATTGGCTCCCAAGACTATTTCTCTTCTCCCATTCATCAGTGTGAATCTCCGTATCATCAGCTCCCCCATAAAATAGACTCAGTGCTGGTCTAGAAAAGTGTTCCTGCATCTCCTTCATTTCATGACAAATGAAAGGAGCACAAATATCAGGCTCAGTCTAAAAGCAGCTGACATGACAAACAAGCTTTCATGTGGCTCAGCAGCTTGCTTTGAAAGCAAAATAACTGCAATCTTCACACCTGCATTGCAACAGTTACCCCACCAATATCTCTGTTATCAGCAAGTGGTAACATCTTTTAGAGGATAGGCTTCTCCACAACCACTGACTGCAAGGAAATGAATAAATGAAAACACTAGGACAGTGGTATCTTGTCAGACCAAAGATCCCTGTAATCTTTTCTCTGACATTACCTGACAAAAGACACCACAGGAACAGTTTGGAAACAGGACAAACTCATGTTGATGTCTCCGCTGGGTAATCTTTCATCCTTCCATGTCAACTCAAACTTTTGAGCCATAAGTAACATTTTCATATTTATATTTTTTCTTCCATAAGTTTGTCCAATCACTTTTTGATCTCAGGTAAACTTCAGGTATTCTACACATCCTTTTGGCAAGGGATTCCACAACTCATTAAATATCATGATAACSATATATCATAAGAAAAACTTCCTCCTTTGTTTCAGACCTGCCAACTACTTGTTTCATTTGATGACTTCTAAGCTCCTGCAATAGAATAAACACTGACAACTGCTCTTCTCACCTTCCCATCAGGAATTTATAGACCTCTTTCACATCTTCCCTGGGACATTTTCCTTACAAAATCCTAGTCACATGGGATATTTACTTGTACAGGTGTCCTTCATGCCTCTGATCATCCCTGCTAATTTTCCCAGTTCTGCTGCACTCTTTTTGAAGTGGAGAGACCAGATCTACACCCAGTACTCACTGTGGGGATGCACTGGGGATTTAGGCAGCACAATAGTAACTTCTTCTATTTTAATACGTATTTGTTACCATATTTCATATTTTACATGCTTTCTTAACCAGTGCTGAGCATGGTTTTCAAGGATCTATGAAGTTAGGAGTATTTTTTTCCCTCCCATAAATAACCACACTGCATCTTGTGGTTACAGGTTTCTTGCTTTCTTAGCCAACAGTCATGTCCAAATGCAAGGACAGGCTCCACAGTGCCAGAGACCCATAATATTTCAAAACAGAAATTCTTCAGCCAAAGTATCTAGGTCTTAGCCTAGTAATTTTTCAGAGTAAGCTTACAAGGCATTTGGATTTCACTGAAAAAGACAGAAATTGAAATACAAAAAATATTTCTCTAGATCCTAGCTACACACGCTAATGAACAGGTGGATGTAGAACCTACTCCATCACAAATGCTGAAGAAAAAAAAATCATTTTTATATTCCATATAAAAATGGTTTGTTTCCACAATTTGTATCAGCTGAGCTAGTGAGCAGAACCTGAAATGAATGGAGATATTTAGAGCTACAAAATTCTCTGCCTTCTTAAGACTCGACATTTTAAAAAAAATACATTTTATTTTTCTAGGAAAATTGTTTCTTCCAACCAATACTCAGATTTACTGCATATAATTAAATCATATTTAAACATGTCCATATAATCATAGAAAATTTTATCTCTTTAATTCTATAAAAAATCAGTTTAGTTAACTACCATGCTCCATACAGAATAATGTATTGAAATAGCAAATGCACCAGTCAGTGAAGTGCTTTACAGAGAACAAAATATAGGTACTTTGTTTCATTGGAGAACTGCCATAATCATATGACAGTTATACTATAAGTTATGGGTAAGGAGACAGGACAGTGCATTAGATATTAATACTTTGCCTTTTTAATCTATTAATCTACCACCTTTGGGACATGGTTTTAAATCCACTCCAGAGCAAAGTGACTGAAAATCATTCCATCCTGACAGCTTTAAAAGATCACAAGTGAAATGTGTTAAGAAGGTCTCAACCCAATTGATACTGAACAGGAGCAGTCATCTCAGAAGATACTCAAAATTGGTACKGTTTCAGTATCCTCACCAAAATAGATAGCTTTATTACAGTAAGGTATATTTCATAATAGACTGGTGTTAAAATAATTGAAATGTATGCTAAATAACTCCAGTATGAGTGTGCTATARGTTCACTAACAAAGAATATTGCACAACAGCTAGTCATACGTTAAGAGTTAGGAAAACATTTTCCCTACTGGTGCTGATATAAAAAAGGCAGAAAGATATAGTGTAAAAGCAATGCATTTGATTGTTTTTTAACTTTCTAATATGATAAGAAGCTAACAAAGTCATCTGAAAGGCAGAATGAAGCAAGGAATACTGTTCTACAGTAAAGTACTACTTTAAATTATAACTTTGACTTCCACAGCTGGTATCTTCCAAATGCAGTAAGTTTAATTTAAAATTGTTTCCAAAGATGAAAAAAATTCCAGCGTAATTTCTTTTTCCTCAAAAATAAATGTTAGTAAAGACAAATAACAACTTGAGTACTTTTCATGTTGGTATATTCCTAATTAAATAGTTTATTAGTAGATTATCTAACCTTCATTTAATGAAGCCCTCCAGATGTTGTATCTTGAGTGAAGCAAAAAGGAAAACAGCTGAATTCTAAGTGTGACATAATTGGCTATGGTCAGCTTGAAAATGACTGCCTTCTCATGTTACCATTACTGTAATAGCATAGGATTTTCTCTATAAATTGTCAATGAGTCAATTCAACCTACAGAAAATCGTATAACTATTCCTAGTTTTAATTTTAGATGTACTCTGTTGTATTTGCTTACGTTCTTCCTATTTAACATTAGTCTCCCCACTACTAATATGCAGCTGTCTCCAACAGTTAAGATTGCAGTTTGCGCTTTTCTACTCTATTTAGKACTTTTGCTTTTACCATGAATAAGTTTCTTCTTCTTGATTTTTCTGAACAACTGTGTACAATATAGATTTCTTTTCCTTAATAGACAGACAAATAATTCTAATCAGGTTTTTCTTATAGGATAAGAATAGGTCAGAAATAGGAAACTTAAGTAAAACATACTGTTTTTTCACAAAGGATAGGAAACAATTTATTATTATAATCAAMTAACAGTCTAAATTTAAGCCAGAAGCCTACATAAGTATGATGCATTTTAGATACAATATTTTTTTTCAGTAATCGTACTGAATCTTATAGTAAACCTATCAAGTTTTCTTCTGAAGAAACATGAAGATTATCCATTTACCTTTCCAGTGCCTACTAGCAATTTAATATAGTCATGTGACACTTTATTGAAGAGTTCAACAAAAGAATATAGATAAGGGAAGATACAGATATTTTCTATGAACTTCCAAAAAGGTTTTCAATGCAACTAGGCCATCACATGATAAAAGGGATTGCTGCATGGATGAATATTGGGCTAAAAGACTGGAAACAGAAGGCAGGAATACATGGTCAATGCTCATGATGAAAGGAGAGCACCAATGGAGTGATCTACCCTAGCAACATGAACAGCATGGACCCAAGAAGAAGGATAACCAGGTGACAAATTTGATGAACATACAATTTATTTCAGGGTAGTAAAATAAAGGCAAGCCTAAGAACAGCAAAAGGATCTCATGAGATTCAAGGGCCAGGCAATAAAACAGCATGTATAATTCATTTTAGATAAACATAGACTGGTGTATATGCAAAAAAAAACCCCAATCCTTCATTTCTATATAAAACGAGATGACCATTGCCCCTCAGATATGAGATCTTGAGACTATGACAGAAAATTCAATGAAAGCATCAACTTAATGCACTGTGGCAACAAAAAAAGACAAGCCAATTGTTAGGAATTATAAGGGAAGGATGACAGACCAGAAGGGAATACTATTATTTCACCCAATAAGCAGAAGGCTGGCCCATATCTTGCTTGGCACAAGCCCTGGTCCCTGCATCTCTAGAAGGAGATAATTGAATTGGAAAAGGTTCAGAGGAGGGCAGCAAGAACGATCAAGTGCATGGATCATAAAGAAGCACTTCAGTCTCTTCATTCTGGAAAATAAATGACTATAGGAAGGCAGGATTAAAGTCCATAAAAACATTTGTTATATGGAAGGGTGGTCAGTTCACTGTTACTTCTAGTATAATAATTATGGGACATTAAATGTTGCTAGCAACAAGAAGATTCAAAGCAAACAAAAGAAGATGCTCTTTTATAAAGCAACAGGGGAATGTTTTGCCACAAAGTGATGTTAAAGGAATACACTGACGTTATTAAATACACAAGAATCTCATCTGGCTGAAGAACTCACAGATCATGAGATGCTGGTAGAGCATTTGGGGAAGCAACTTGTAAGCCTGTGCTATTCCATTCCTCCTGCATATCTGTTATTGGCCATTCTGAGTCTATATGGGAGTGGGACATGGTCTGATCCACTTTTGTGGGTGAAAATCACTTTTGTCTTATGAAAATGTGGAAATGGAAAAAAAAAAGATTTTTTTTACAGGAACACAAACAAAGTAAACCCATTTTAGAGTATTTCTCCTTTCTCTRTTCCTCAGTTCTTTAATTTTTCCTTCAAATTCTTGGCATATATGGATGAGACTGTATAATTTCTTTTCTTTTTTCCTTTACTTGTCAACAATCCTTCTGATCTTGATAAAGATTTAAAGAACTCCAGAGGGAAAAAGGCAAAAAAATAGAATCTTGAAAAGGAATATTTCCATTCCCTTCACTTTTTACGTTCATTATCAAAAAAGGAAAATAATGAAGAAGAAAAAAAGAAGTGGATTTTAAGCTGTTCAATTTTCCAAAGAAACACAAAGAAATTGAAATTCTAAATGAAGTGAGAACATCTTAATTTCAAATTTCTCATTAAAATGTTCAAATGCAATAAAAGTAATGCTTTCTCATAATCTTTTTTCCAGCTGAAAATTAATTTTGCAGTGGGATACATTTACATTTAAATGTATTAACATTTGAACAAAAATCCAAGGATATTTAGTCATTTTGCCATCTCTCTATACATTTCATTTTTATCTCTTTTTTAAACTTTGAGATTGCTAGATCCTCTACATTTTCCAAAGATGGCATGTGATTCTGTGATGGCACACTTCTATTATGAATAAACACATTTGGCAAATATCTTAATAAATTGCTAATGACATTTAAAATAACTCTATTTTTGTTGCATAATTTATTAAACATGTCAAAAACAAAATGACATTCTTTCAGTCATTTAAAACTGATATGTACAAACACTAACTAAGGCCTCTTGGCACATGTGGGCAGGGGAAGGAATGGAGGAAATAGTTTAAAGCCTGCCTTGTTTTTCAAAAGTTCTGTTCAAAATATAAGCAAGAAAACTACAAAGGCAACATTTTAACTCTTTCTGACCTTTTGCATTATGGAGTTGCACTTGTCCCTTTGATCATCAGCCCTGCTCAACTCAGGCTAAACTAGAACTGCCTGGTTTCCATTCACATATTTATTTTTTCTAAGTTAGGAAATAGCATATTTTACTCAAAATAAAGAAGATAATATTTATCTGTATATTGTGAAAACTAGTATTAACATTTAACACCTGAGTGTCTCACATTATCATCAGTTGGTTTAATGTAATGCTAAATAGCAATAAACAGAGTAAATATCTCATGTGAAGCTACACAAAACTCTTCTCTGTGGAGAAGGGTGTCTGCACATTGCAACTTTCTGAGAATTCTCTAAGAGAGAATCATGTACAAAGAGATCATTGCTACTAACTATTTTCATGTTTGGTATTTTTTCAGTGAAACGTTATATTGATGTATTGACTTTATGAGTTGTTCTGAGATTGAATAATTGATGGAATAGTCATAACAAACATTTTTACCCTTGTTTTTCAAGATTTGTGACAGATCACCCACACCACAAGGTCATATTTTTGTTCACTAATTGGATCAGCTAATCTTACTAGATCTTTTTCTATTTCCATCAAAATCAAATTCTATTTTATTTCTTTAATAAATTAACCCTAGCTACACTTCTCTGATTACAGTGAATTACAGTAAGAATAAAAAACTTTCATCAAGGTGGTGTTTATGCAGCATGAATAYGTCATTTGCAACTATATCAGATTCAATTTGCCATTCAGAATTTATGAAAAATATTTCTGAATATTTTTCTTAAGTGGTCAGCTAATATTGGCATAGATGATAATCATCAGTAAATAATGAACTAATCAGAACAATGAGGATAGAGGAGAAATTTGAGAATTAGTATGCAAATGGTATTGAACCAAGCTGTTATAAGACTGAGCTGTTATAAAACTTGCAAAAAGTAATTCCAAGCCCCTGGGACCAGAGGGGAAGTCTGGAGCAGGGAAGACTTCAGGGAAGGAGGATTAGGTTAGGAACATTCAAACTGAACATATGAAAGCCTGTGGGCCCTACTGGGATGTACCCATGAGGGCTGAGGGAAGTGGCTTCCCTCCCAATGTCATTGCTACACCACTTTCAATTATCTTTGGAAGATCATATCAATTGGGACAGGTTACTGAGGACTCAAGAAGGCGAATGTCACTGCCACCTTTGAGAAAGACAAGGAAGAGAAGCCAGCAAACTACAAGCTTGCTGCAGGGATCAGCCTCACCTTGATCCCTGAGAAGGTGATGGAGCTACTATTTCTGGATACTATTGATACATGTGTCCCAACACATGAAGAACAAGAAGGTGATTAGGAGTAGTCAGCATGGATTTCCAAAGGGAAAGCCACCTGATAGCTTTCTATGTGCGGTGACTCACTTGGATGAGGGGAGGATGTTGGATATTGCTTACCTTGATTTTAGTAAGGTTTTTGACACTGTCTATCATAACACCCTCCTAGACAAGCTGATGAAGTATAGGCTAGATAAATAGTCAGTGAAGCGGAATGAAAACTGGCTTAACTGGCAGGCTCAAAGGGTTCTGATCAGAAGGATGAAGCCCAACTGGAGGCCAGTTACAAGTAGTACCCTCATGGATCAATACTGGGGCCAGTACTGCCTGGATGATAAGACCAAAACTACCCTCAGAAAGTTCACACATGATATAAACAAGGATGAGCAGCTGATATATTCTGAAGAAATGGGCAGAGAATAATCTTGTGAAGTTCAACAAAAGGGAAGTACCAGGTCCTGCGCCTGGAGAGGAATAACCGAAGGCACTGATATATTCTAGAGACCAAACAGCTAGTAAACAGCTTTACAGAGAAGGACCTGGCGGTCCTGGTGGACAATAAGTTGAACACAGGCCATCAATGCATCCTTGTGTCAAAGGTGGCCAGAGGTATCCTGGGCTGCATCAAGAAGAGTATTGCCAGTAGGGCAAGAGAGGTAATCCTTTTCCTCTACTCAGCACTAGAGRCCACACGTGGAGTGGTGTGTCAAGTTCTGGCCTTCTTAGTACAAGAAAGACATAGATTTACTGCAGCGAAGTCGAGCAGAAGTTCACAAAGATTAGGGGACTGGGGTATCTCTCAAAAAAGAAGGTTCAGGTGGATCTTATCAATGCTTATGAACATCTAAAGGGTGGCTGTAAAGAAGGTGGAGCGAGAATCCTTTTAGTGGTGCTCAGTGACAGGACAAGAGGCAATGAGCACAAATTGCAACACAGGAAATTTCACTTCAACATAAGAAAACACTTCTGTACTGCAGTGGTCAAACACAAGATGGGTTGTCCAGGGAGGCTGTGAGTTTCCCATCCTTGAAGACTTTCAAAACCCAGCTGGATGTAGTCCTGGGCAACCTATTCTAGCTAACCCTTCTTGAGCAGGGAGTCTGGAACAACTACTCTGTAATTCTGTGAATCTCTAATAATATTTTTAACCTCCATGACACTTGGGCAGTAAATTAATGTATGAATTAAGGTGAAAGTATTTATGATATTTACAATGACCCAGCTATGGTCATGGCTGAATCCATAGTTTGTAGTATTAAGGTGAAACTATTTATGATATTTCCAATGATCCAGCTATGATCATGGCTGAATCCATAGTTTGCAGTATTTGTTTAAAAACTACATAATAAAACCCAAAGATGTCAAAGTAGTTCCTGGGTGTTGAACAATGTCTTAGAAACATGTCCTCCAAGCATCCAGGAAAAAGTCTTTTATAAACCRGTGATTAGCTAGTGGTCAGTTTCTTTATCCCTAGGGAGATAGGGTTGTTAAGAGGTTTGGGTGCATCTCTCCTTGCTTCTTTGAAATCAAATAATCTTTGAATGAGCCCATCCTCCCTARCAGAGTTTGCAAAAAATACATTATGCTTTCCTCATTTGATATTACTGTCAGTTACTTGGCAGAGTAGCTTAGTGAAATTACCTATACCAAAATGAGATGGCAAATTCCCATGCAGGGTCTCAACAGCATAAATTAGATGTATTTGTACATCTACAAGTTAGTTATACCAATTTAAGTAGCACGCTTCTATTCAAGAATTTAAGTAAACAGTAATGAAGTGCTCCAAGGAACATGCATATTAGAAATCCTCACCTGGAACAGAAAAGTAGTAATGACCAACACTGAACTATAATCAAACCTCAAACCACTCTGTGGTAAAGCCTGTGGAAAAAGCTAAACTCTTCAACATATCTCAAATATTACTGCAGGTAGGCCAAGGTAAAAAGCAAATCCAGTGTCAAAAACCATAGACAGAGACTACTTTTTCACTTTGCTCATTTTATACTATGTAAGTCAAACCCAAAGCATTAAATTACAACTCATACCATGGATGTAGCAGCATAGCTCATGGAACACCACTCACTGAAACTATCTTTAATCAGCGATTCAAAGCCATTCACACAAAGTTTTGCACAAAATTCTGTGAATATTTTATCTCAGTGCGACAAAGAGATAGATTATTGGAACAGGGTCTATATCTGAATGATGCAGTCACAATATTCCCAGGAAGAAAAAAAAAAAAAAAAAAAAAAAAAGAGAGAGAGAGAGAGAGACAAAAAGAAATCCATGAAATCAAAAAAAGCTTATTTATTTGGTTGGGAGGTGTGGGCATCACCAAATACACACTAATTTAGTGGGAAATGTATTTATTTTAATTATATTATTTGCAAATRTTCTGCAGGATATACTATAAAAGTAATGAGATTATCATATTACAAGATATCTACTGTTACACTCTGCTATTAAATCATTTCACTACTTTAGCATAGATCACAAAGCAGTGGATAGTGGGAAATAGTTAAAGTATTACAGTTCTCCTGTAAAAAAAAAATACTGTACAAGGGGTACCATTCAGTAATTTTTACTGCACTAGCTTGATTAAACACAAACATGATGTTCAACAAAGCAGCAGGAAGGACCACTTGGAACAGAAAGAACTATCATTTTATCAGTCATTTCTTTCAAAAACACAGAACAGACTATTAGAATCTGATTTTATGAATGTGTATGTCAACTGAATTGCTGTTTAAAATGTTGTATTTTTCTTTGACTGTAATATTTGATAATCATGTACAGTTCAGTTCCTTGTATAAACAAAATACCAGAAACTAATGCTAGAAAAAAATCTCTTTCAAGCTCCAATTCACATGATTAATTTGTATCTATGAATTATGTCAGTTGACTTATACTTTTATTTTAAAGAAGAATACCAAGAATTAAGACTAAAAGAAAACAAGAAGATTACATTGAAAGTCATATATTAACTGAATCCTAGCTGTGAAAGATGCTAAGCCTAAAAAAGAAAATTAAAAATTTTACTCATGAACCAAATATTTTATATGTTTGAGAACAAAAAAAACAAATGTGAACACCAGGAATTGGGAGATTACATTAGTTTACAAGTCTCAGACTATATATAAAATCTAAGCAAGCTTCCGAGGTTCTTAATACTGAAATTTAAAATAGAAATTTCAAGCGACCAATGCTCAGTACATTTTCTCCTTAAAATATAAATGTAAATCTTCATTCATACTTTAATATTTTACTTCAAGACCTACATCATTTTTTTAGGCTTCTTCACAACCATAAGTTTGAGGTGAACCCATGAACACCTTTCAGAGACCAAAAGGTCTTGCAGCTTCAGGAGATATGTTGTATTAGGGACATAATTGACAGCAAACTTCTTAGAATAGATAAAATTCAAAATGCTAAGGTACGACTATATAGAATTAAAAGATTCTTCTCAACCTCCACCTATTTTGACACCACTTCTTTCCTCCAGACTTGGCTCCAGTTCTTTGTAAATCTGAAGAAACACTCCTCTGAGTCCTCCAGCTGCCTTGCGTCCTACCTCCTTCAAGGTCCTGCTCTGTTTGCTCTTTTTGCTCTCAGCAGTGGCCAAATTCCTTGCTGTGCTTGGGAACTCAGCTGGTGAGGCTATCATATTTGCACTGTCCCATCCTGCCCCTGCAGCCTGAGGGCTGCTCTCCTGGGGCTGGGTCAGTGTCTCTCCTGGGAAGGAGCAGCCTCCAGCCCCAGCTGGTTCCTTCTTGAGGAAACATGACATAGCAACATTGACAAGTAAAAAAACCACTGTCTGCCATAGCCAACCAGTAAAGGAACACTCTTTAGTTAGGTTTTCCAAAAGATAAGAAATGTACAGTATTTTGTCTGAATTCGACATCATTCTCTTGCTTTGCCGAAAAAGTACTGTTCTATCCAAACTAGAGCAAGCCAGTTCCCAGCTAAAACAAAACACTTGAGTAACTGTGATAAGTCTGCAGGAATATTTGCAAAAAAAAAAGTGATGCAACGCTTCATCTGAAAATAGGCCTTGTTGCCATACCAAGTGTTAAAAGACTAGACATCCACACTCTTTTGCCTCTTAATTTTAAAAACTATAGTTCAACTTAACAACATCGTTTGTTTAACCAACATATTGCACACARCATGTTGCAATACATTCACCCAACATCCCTAAAGTTTTCCGAAAATTAAAATGAGGGTAGTAGTTGGCCTTATATTTCCATGCTAATTAGGGTTTATCACATTCAATCTGAGAATCCTTTGATATGGTTATGAAATTTTTCACTGGTACAAACAATAATACCATCTCTTCAGTTATGTATCCTTACAGATACTTCCATAAGTACACGCAGACCAACACACCAGTTTCCTACCACAGGTCATGGTCCTTGTAAACTTAGATGCTTAGAGTTAGGTGCCTAAATCCATAACAAGGAACCTACTGCTTTGTATCTGTGCCTGCAAACCACTGAAACCAATGAGATTTCACATTCTTATTTACAATCTTTTTATCGTACTTGGGTACTGAAATATGGACTTGGAACTCTTACTTTAGGAGACACATTTTGATCACTTTGGACTAATATTTTCATTCAATTTTTCTTAATCATGTGAGCATGTCTACCATATTGAACGGTATGGTCAACATACTTTAAACTTCCTCCTATAGATTGAGATTACAGTTTCAGATTGTTCTTTGCGTGTTTGGATATCTGAAAGAAATGCTTCAGAAGAGTATAAGAAAATGGAAAAGATGGCTTCTGAATTTTTCCTTGTTTGAGTCACTATAAATGACAAGACTATATTGTAAAATTAGGCAATCAATCATCTGCTTTCTCAAAGGAGGCTGTTATTATATGCTATTGTGTACTATGAAATTTTACTTGCATGCTGTTAATATCTGTACCTCCTATGTAAATATTTCAAACGAGAAGAAATTCTGATGCATTGTTTCATGTCTTCTAAATCTCCAGACTGGATTTTTTTTGATGAAAAAGACACAGAATAAATGTCTCTTATTTGTAATTATCATACTTAATTTGAAGTTTCTTTCATTCATGCAGTTTACAATACTAAGACTTCTATCAGTGTCTTGGAATCCAAGAACATCATTCCTCCAAAAAGGACCCTGGAACTGCTGTTGAGAGTTTATAATTACTTATTCTGAATCTTCAGTTAAATGCTTCATAACATTGGTGTTATCATGTCAATCATTTAAAATAAATGAGACCAAGCCAAATGCTGAGTGTTTATTTGTCATTAAGGTACTCTGAATATTTTGCTGGTAAGGCAATGCCTGTGAAGAATTATTGTATCAACTATTCTCTAACAAAGTTGTAGTCCAAATTCTTCCCACAGAACTGTGAGGGGTGCATGAACGGCAGTTCCCTTTACAAGGGGACTTTTACAAACTTGTACTAATGGGGAAATAATAAAACAAAGATTTAATTACAGAAACCACAATCCACCAATCCTTTTCTTCCTGTAGATTCATTCATCCAGTTCCATTAAGTAGATGGCTGTGAAGCTGAATTAACATGGTGATGAATCTAGCTCTCAATCAATAAATATATCATGAAAAATTGGCCTAAAAGAGATCATAGGAAAAAGGCTTACTATTGCAGAGCCATTGGTGTCAAAGTGGATGCATGGAATTCAGTTCCTAATTTTAGGAATGAAGTCAACTAGGTATCAGTCACTTATTTCACAATCTAATTTTCTTTTTTAACAAAATGTTTTATAAATAGTACATAATCTTCAAGAGAATATTCCTGAGTAGCTATTATCACTCATCCCTCCTGAACTGTAGTTCCCTTTGACTTCACTTAGGTATRTTTTGAGTACATCTTCTTGCCTATGTAGTGTTCTGACTTTTATGATGTAGTTCCATTCTTTTCTTTGATACAGACCACAATGACAGGCTGCTTTCCGTTGTTTTCAAACTCAGCATCCACCCCCTTCTGTTTATTTCCCATGTATTCTTTAACTCATGTCTCCTTTCCTTTCCTTCCTCTTTCTTTTACCTTTTTTTTCAGCTATTTGGACTGCATAGTGTTCAGACCCTAGTTACCTCTTACTTTGTTTTTGTAAATTACTGTTTATGAAGTGGAACATTGTTGTCTGTTTTCCTTGATTTTCATTGAGAAAATGTTATTTTATTCTAAGACATTGGGTAAAATGAATGGAACCTTAATTTATCAAGCTACAAGAGGACTCCACATCAAGCCTAGGGTTGCCAAACAGAGTACACAAGAGCACTGATAGGCTAATCACTATACARTGATGGCTTACATCAGCCAAGATTTTTAGATCTTCTTAATGGACAAATAAGCTCCATCCACAAATTAATTAATTAATTAAACTAACTATCACTTTGAGAAAAACTGAGGTGGTGTGTCAATCAACTTGAAGAACATGCTATGCTTTCCATTAAAAACAGTGAGACCAAGCTATTTGTCTCACATGACTTCATGTACCTTTGAATTATTTTGAATGATTGTGCCAGTGCTGATGGAGAGGTAGACTCCTGAACTCAAAAAAATTAGAGGAATTTTTTGTCAAATTTACAAGGCTAGTATGAAATCACTGTCAGATCAGACAATAATGCAGACAAAAACTGTACAAGGCTGTTGTGCTGAACAGACACAAGATTTTGACATAGCATAGAAAGCACATTTGCCAGCTGGAGAAGTTCCACCAGAGCACCTCTGGGTCTTGCTACACTAAGCTGACCAGTGATGAATCCCTGCAGCATATCCGCATGGAAAGCCCAGGTGTAATGGGCTGGACATATGGTTTGGATCAAAGATGTAGATTCAAGTACCTCCTATACAGGGAACTGGAGTATGGAAAGAGGAAGCAATGACTATCCAAGAAAGCACTTCTAGGATACCCTAAAGGCAGTATTGATTGAGAGCAACCTTCCAGTCAAATCTTTTGAGCTCTTTGCCAGAAAGAGACAGCAATGGAACATCAAGGTGAGGGAAGGTATAGGTCTCCTTGAACAAAAACAGACATCCCTGGGCAGAAAAACTGTGCAGAGAAAAAAAAAAAAACATTGTGTCAGCAACAGCAGCAATAGATCATTCTACGCAGTGAGTGAGTGGCATGGTGACAAGTGTGGTAAAAGGTAGTTATCCTGCACAGGCCTATACAAGTTTCTTTGCACCCACTGAGTTTGACTCACTCATCAGCTGGATGAGACTGCCTTCCTTCACTTGGATGGATAAACAATGACTGATTCAACGGTTTGGCACATATCAAAAATATCTAGGTTTTGGCGGGGGGTTGTTTGTTTGTTTTCATTTAGAAATTTTACTTTGTTATTGAAGCTAAATTCAAACTAAAGTTAAAATAAAATCTACTTCAGAAAAGCAAAACATTTTTGTTTTGTACTAAATTAAGGATACAAATACAAGTATTTAAGTGTTTTGTCTTTAAGATTCTGAGGATTTTTGGTTTTGTTTTTCCTTCCATTCTGATAATATTTTGAGAATTGTGGTTACTATTCTGTTACTCCTGTGGCCTTCCTGTCATAAAATCTGCCATCTGTCAGCTCTTAAGTAGCATGAGTACACCAAATTGTTGTTAATTTTAAGAACATCCACATCTTCTACCTTTGTTTCAGGTAGGAGTCTTTGCAGAAGTCATGGACTGAGTGAAAAAGGAAGCAGACCTACCTCAGAGACCCCTGAAGTACTCTGGTATTGGTGGTAAGGTAGTGTCTTGGAGAAGGTTATCTTTTTTTTAATCTGTGGTTACCAGTGTCTTAAGTGCTTCTTCACACATCTAAATAACTTCATGCATCTAATTCCTCAGACCTTTAGCTAAGGCTCTGGGGAACTAGTTTGTCTCATTATCAACTGTAGAAGGAGATCAGGGAGATTATAACAGTCTTTCATGTCTGCCAGTAAGGTATCAATCATAGGACACAAATTTGTAGGGATCTGAACTTTTTAAAGAGGAACTTCCTGACTTCTAAAATTGTGTTGTACATTTCAAAGGTTTATCCTTCTTGGCAGGACACTGCTTAGTCAGGGTTCATAAATTTAGTGCTGAGTTGCTGTAAGTTGCCTTTTTCAGCTGCATTAAAAAAAAAAGAAGAAAGAAAAAAAAGAAGAAAGAAAAAAGAAGAAAGAAAAAAGGAGAAGAAAGGAGAAAGGAGAAAGGAGAAAGAAAAAAGAAGGAAAAAAAAAAGAAAAACGAGAAACGAGAGAGTGACATCTCTCTTCAGAAAACTGTTTTTTGCAGGAATTACTTGGTTAATAACATCAGGCTGTTAGACATTATAGATCGGACATAGCGCTCTTCAGGGTGCTTACTAATGCAAAATAAGAGATTTTTTTCCCTCTTCAGTGCTCCTGGTCAATTTTCAGACCAGTATACCAGCTGTTGTGAAGGCCAGTCTGAGGTGCCTGATAATCCTTCACATTGTGCATAAGCATCAGACACCTGACTCAAGGTTGTCAAGTCTCCACCAACCTTTTGAGGGATCTAGCATTAAAACTAGCTTCTTTCACACTCCCTAAAATTCACATTGGGTTGGAAATTTCCCTCAGAGAAGCTGAAAGATTCAAAAAGGAAAGATATACCCAGAATATCCCCATTATTCCTTTTCTTGCTGGGAAAATAAGACAGAATTGTTTAGTTCTGAGACCTGGTAGTCTTTAACAAACTATAAGTGACAGTTTTGCAGTTTTCTGGCTCATATATACCCTCAACAACTCTCCCAGTTTAAAGTCCATAGACCACCTGATCATTGTGAGCCTGTATATCTCTTTAGGGATGAAAGCTCATTCAGAAGTGACTCATTAAATGGACAGCAGAAGCAGGAAAAACTGCTGCATTGCACTGGTGTTTAAAGGAAAAATGAAACACTAGGCAAATAATATTTCTCTTCCTAGTGATGCCCCTCTTTTCTGTGAACTGGTAAATATGAGCTTAGTACTAAAAAAAAAAAAAAAAAAAAAAAAAAAAAAAAAAAAAAAAAAAAAAAAAAGACCATGCAATAGTGTCAGATTACTAGCTACCTGTTTTCCTCTCTTTATTACTTCCTCTCTTTATTCTTACTTCCAAATCTCCATGAAAGTAGAATGTTACTGTTCCTCTCTCAACCACATGACAGAAGAAATCAAATAGAACTTGAAAATTTGGATAATAACAAGCCTTTCTGAAAGACTATATAACCAAAATCAAAGCAAATCCAAGTAATCTATACAGAAAATTAAAAAGGAGATCAGAGCACCTAACTTACAAACTGCATCAAGAGGAAATCAGTACATTACTTTCTAAGGTCCTTACCTAGACCTGTAACTCATGGTATTTGTTCAGTTCAGAAAAACTTCCTTATTCAAAGACTGCATCTAAGTATTATGCCTAACTTTTAAGCACATGTTTAAATCCTCTTTCAGGGTAAGTGTTTAGTGAGCTGAGCCAATCAAGAATACAGCACCTGAAGTGAAATTTAGGCCAAATCAAGCCCACTATACAAAAACCTTTGCTCAGCTGCTCCTTAGATCTAAAGGCAATTTTAACCTTACATGCAACATGCAAGTGCAGATTTATTCTAGTTTTAAACGTAATGGGCAGCTAAATTTAGGTATTTTAATAACCTGACAGGAATCCAAAATTAGACAAGATTCCCTTGAGAGACTCCAAGGGATACCAAGAAAGTGCTTCGTATTTCTTGAGTCCTGAATGAGTCCTTGCTGACTGAGCTGCGCTGCTCAGATCACAAGCCTCAGAGTATTCCAAACAAGCACTAATGAAATCAAGCTGCTGACAGCATCATAAGAAGCTTCTCCTCAGTTTCAAAACCCCAGAGCAAGGGGAAATGCACTTTCTGCCATTATTGTTTAATCAACCTGTGAAGTGAGAATAGGGTCTAGAACTCAGTACATCCCACTCCCAGATGACTGTTCTTCACATCTAGACTAGAATGTCGTATTCCTCGTTTATTCTTCCTTTTGGCTCAGTGAAACTCTTTTGTTTTAGTGTAAAATCTTTATCAAGAGGCTCATTCCCTTTTTCTGTGGCACAAGAATTAGGACGCTTTCCTGGGAAAGGCATTACATAGAGAGCAGAACAAAAATCTCAAAAATCTGTGAACTCTTCCATTGTCAGTCTCTTTGGCAGGTGACTCCCTTTATTGAAAACGCTGTGCCATGTTCATTCTTATAAAGAAAATCAGTAAGAGAAGGTACAAATATGTGGCTCACCAGTGGGTGCAGATGCCTGTGTTAGGGCACCTACACCCCCGGGAGGGGGCAGAATTTCACACAGCCCTGTGCAGCATTTGCCATACTGGTGAATAGATTTTGATCCCATTCTGAAGTATTTAATTTCCCCAAGGGTTGTAGAGAATGTTAGATTTTCTTTCCTGGGATAAGCCTATCTTTCTCTAAGAATACTTCTGAATTATGCCTGAATTTGATAACTTTGCCACTTTTGTGTCACCCAATAGATTTAACTGTATAAACAAACATAGCTTAGCTGAAGTCCATATAAATGCATTGATTTACATCAGTATATGTAGGATCTGGCCTTGAAATATTGATTTATGATTTGATATCTTCACACTTACTTTCATAAGCAACAGTCCTGTCAGTTCATACAACCAAATGAATATTTTTAATCCATTCTTTGGCTGTAATTAGCATTTCTTTTTACTTTTAGTGCATTAAGGTTACTACTAGCTTTGAAAACACCATACTGTAGTCACCTTGATCTTTGACAAAGAGCTCTTAATTTTCCAGAATTTTGTATTTGAACTGGAACAGGAAACAGTTTTCCAGGAATAGAGCAAGTACTCAATCCATCATTTGTATGTACAACTAGTATGTTAATTACATCTCCATCTTCAATCTATTTGTTGTATAATTTAAAATACTTTTAAAAAGCAGAACAAAAAGTATAGTTGACAAAACAAAGAATTAGCTTGATATGATTACGAAAATCTCTAGAAATTTTAGAGTACATAATAAGAATTAAAACATGTCAGAATTTAAGCCCATAAGTCAGTCTGAACCCATCTTGGATTCAGATTCTAGTTTAGGAACAAAATGATGAAGGTATAATTATGTGGCCAAATTATGTGGATCACAACTGAGAGTTACTGAGGATTGAACTGCTTGTCTTTCTCTACTTTGTCCACAGCCAAGTGGCAGGAAACAGCTGGTCAGAATTTTTGAGTGCCTTCAATGAAGTGAATACTTAGTTGTAAGGATCTGGTGATTAAATGAAGTAAGACTAACATTCTTGTGTCGATTTGCTGAAAGATTATTGCCCTGAAAGGAAGGCAACTCTCTAAAAAAAGATTTAGCTGGAGAGTAAACTTATTCAAAAGTTCAATTTATGGAGAAAATTCCTAGGGCATTCTGGTTTTTTATTTTTATTATTATTACAAGATTCTTTAAAGACACTAAATCAAGGGTACAAAATAATTGATTTATTCTGAGTGTCTTGCCTCGACCAAATACATACAAATGTCTAAGATAAATAAATAAGTTAAGTGAATTTATTCTGCTGTCTGGACCTTCTTAATGTTCTAGTGTAATGAATTATAAAGCTCAGACGGGATATTCCAGAGTGGCCATAGGTTAAATGAAACTCTTAAGAACAAAATCTCGAACCTGCACAGTGTAGAATTCTCAATATATATGAAGCTCGTTCTGATGTTGGGAGTTTAGATATAACAAGAAGACATCAAAAATGCTTGACATTTTGCATCTGTTTATGTTTTACCAGAGAAGTAAAAATTCTAGATTCACGTTTMTCATGTTTGGTACTTGCAGTAAATCTATGTTCCAGATTTGCTTAGCAAGAAATATTAACTTTCTGGGAATTCATCCTTCTTCTTAGGTGGAGATTTAATCAATTCATAATGTAATTTATGAAGTAAATATTTTTGRCCAAGTGATCAAACTAGGTTTGCCCTTCCTTTGTGGAGAAAAATGCGGGGGGAAACCAAACAAACAAATGAATAAATAAGTAATAAAAAACAGGGTAAACTGAGTTCAAATAAAACAGCAAGAGCACCATTAGGTCACTTTGATGTCCAGTCACATGGTTCTGAAAACAATTTAATTCTACCAAATGATATACTGAATAGCCAGTTTGGTTTATACTGGACTTCTTTGGACTTCATCCGAAACTCATTTAAAAAAAAATAAAATTGCTTTATGACAAGTTCAGTGAGCTTTTGGTAAGGTCTCCAAACTTACCCAACCCACTTGACTTTAATTAATATAAAGAAGACTAAAGAAGTAAAGAATTTGATCTTAGCTACTGTATAGTATCTCCCAGATTTGGTAGAAGTTTAGCTGGTGTCATTGGTTCTACCATTAGCTGAGCAGCCTGTACATAGTAAAGCAAAAATATTAACAAATTCCAGGGAAAAGACACAGAATACTGCACCAAACAGAATCTGTATTTTCTTCTGTATTGATCAAGTATTATAAAATACTATAGCTAATTAAAGACTCTTTGTATTGTATTTTGGGGTTTTTACATATTGCTCAGCTTCTGATGATTTTCATTTTTCCCCACAAGGGTATTTAAAGATAACAGCCCACAATATTCAGTCACTCTTTGATAACTTATTGCATAATATGCTATTAGTGTATATAAGGAAGAACATATAAAATCTAGATATCATTAAGCAAAATATTAGAGTGGTCCCTTATGAAATATATATTATATTAATAATTTTATTCTTTCCTTTCTTTTAATTACTACAGTTAGATCTGGTTTGTAGGAAAAGGTAAAATAAACAGGGTCAGCAGGTTGCTACAGTAATGCAGCTAGGAGGGCACAAGTAGCAAATCACAGAATCACAGAATGGTTGAGGCTGGAAGGGACATCTGGAGATCATCTACTCCAACCTCCCCTGCTCAAGCGGGGTCACCTAGAGCATGKTAGACRGRGTTGCATCCAGGCAGGCTTTGAATATCTCCAGAGAAGGAGACTCCACAACCTCTCTGGGCAACCTCTTCCAGTGCTCTGTCACTCTCACAGGAAAGAAATTCCTCTTCACATTCAAGCGGAACTTCCTGTCATCCAGTTTGTGCCCATTGCCTCTTGTCCTGTCACATGGCACTACTGGAAAGAGTTTAGCCCCATCCTCTTGAAGTCCTCAGGTATTTATAGACACTGATAAGATCCCCCCTCAGTCTTCTCTTCCCCAGGCTAAAGAGGCCCAGATCTCGCAGCTGTTCCTCATAGGACATGTGCTCTACTCCTCTGATCATCTTTGTGGCCCTATGCTAGACTCTCTCCAGCAGCTCCATGTCTCTCTTGTACTGGGCAGCCCAGAACTGGACACAGGACTCCAGATGAGGCCTCCCCAGGGCTGAGGAGAGAGGCAGGATCACCTCCCTCCACCTGCTGRCAACACTCTTCCTAAGGCACCCCAGGAGACCATTGGCCTTCTTGGCCACAAGGGCACATTGCTGGATCATGGTCAACTTGTTGTCCACCAGCACTCCCAGGTGCTTCCCTGCAGAGCTGCTCTCCAGAAGGTCAGCCCCAGCTTGTACTGGTGCCTGGGGGGTTATTTCTCCCTAGGTGTAGGACTCTGCACTTGCCCTTGTTGAATCTCATGAGGTTCATCTCTGCCCAACTCTCCAGCCTGTCCAGGTCTCTCTGAATGGCAGCACAGCCCTCAGGGGTATCAGCTACTCCTCCCAGCTTGGTATCATCAGCAAGCTTGCTGAGGAGGCACTGCCGTCGTGCACATCATTGATGAAGTTGAACAAGACTAGCCACAGTACTGAGCCCTGGGGAACTCCACTAGCCACAGGCCTCCAACTGGACTCTGCACCACTGATTATAACCCTCTGAGCTCTGCCATTCAGCCAGTTCTCAATCCACCTGACAGTCCACTCATCTAACCCACACTTCCTGAGTTTATCCAGAATGATGTTTCGGGAGACAGTGTTGAAAGCCTTGCTGAAGTCAAGGCACACAACATCCACTGCTCTCCCCTCATCTACCCAGCCATCTATACATGMCATCAGAGAAGGCTATCAGATTGGTTAAGAATGATTTCCCCTTGGTGAATCCATGCTGACTACTCTTGATCATCTTCTTTTCCTCCATATGCTTGGAGATGACATCCAGGAGGAGCTGCTCCATCACCTTTCCAGGGACAGAGGTGAGGCTGACCAGCCTGTAGTTGTCTGGGTCCTCCTGCTTGCCCTTTTGGAAGGCTGGAGTGACACTGGCTTTCTTCCCGTCCTCAGGCATCTCTCCAGTTCCCCACAACCTTTCAAAGATGATGGAGAGCAGCCTGGCAACAATATCTGCCAGCTCCTTCAGTACCTGTGGGTGCATCCCATCAGGGCCCATGGATTTGTGGATGTCAAGCTTACCCAGATCTCTCATCCTATCCTCCTCAACCAAAGGAAAGTTTTCCTTTCTCCAGACTTTCTCCCTTGTCTCCAGGCTCTGGGATTCTTGAGGGCTGCCTTTAKYAGTGAAGACTGAAGCAAAGAAGGTATTCTACTGAATGACTCTGCCTTCTCTCTGTCCTTCATTACCAGGGCCCATTCCCCATTCAGTAGCAGGCCCACATTTTCCCCAGTCCTCCTCTTGCTACTGATGTATTTGAAGAATCCCTTCTTGTTCTCCTTGACATCCCTCACCAGATTTAATTCCAAATGGGCCTTAGCCTTCCTCATTGCATCTTTGCATACTCTGACAACATTCTTATAATCCTCCCAAGTAGTCTGCCCCCTCTTCCACATTCTGTTTACTTTCTTCTTCTGTTGGAGTTTTACCAGGAGCTCCTTGCTCATCCATGCAGGCCTCCTGCCCACTTTGCCGGACTTCTTTCTCCTTGGGATGCACCGCTCTCGAGTTTGGAGGAACTGATATTTGAATACTAGCCAGCTCTCTGAAACCACTCTTCCTTCAAGGCCCTAACCCTTGGGATTCCTCCAAGTAGATCCATGAAGAGAACAAAGTCTGCTCTCCTGAAGTCCAGGGTTGCAACCTGCTTATTGGCTTGCTTCCTCCACGCAGGATCCTGAACTCCACGATCTCATGGTCACTGCAGCCACGWTTGCCTCCAACCTTCACATCCCTAACCAGTCCTTCTTTGCTGGTTAGGACAGGGTCCACCACGACACCTTCCCTCATAAGCTCCTCCAACACTTGTGACAAGAAGTTATCACTGATGCATTGTAGGAGCCTCCTGGACTGCTTGTGCCTTGCTGTGTTGTCTTTCCAGCAGATATCTGGGTGGTTGAATTCTCCCATGAGAACCAGGGCCTGTGATTGTGAGGCTACTTCCAGCTGTCTGTAGAAGGCCTCATCTACTTCCTCTTCCTGGCCTGTAGTAGACACCCACAACAATGTCCCCCATATTAGCTTGCCCTTTTATCTTTACCCATAAGCTCTCAACTGCCTCCTCCTCCTCCACCCCTAGACAGAGCTCGATGCATTCCAGTTGCTCTCTCACATAAAGAGCAGCTCCACCACTTCGCCTTCCTGGCCTGTCTTTCCTAAAAAGCACATAGCCATCCATGACAGCATTCCAGTCGTGTGAACTATCCCCCATGTCTCTGTGATTGCAATGAGATCACGGCCCTGCAACCGCACACAGATTTCAAACTCCTCCTGTTTATTCGCCATGCTGCATGCGTTGGTGTACAGGCATTTCAGAGGCAGTCATACATGCAGGTTTCCCAGGAAGGGTGTAAGGGGGTCCCCCATAGCCATGTCTCGTATGTAACTCCTCAGCTGCATGCACCTGCTGGAGGCCTCCTGACCTGAGCTGTGTTTTATTGACTACCCTCTCTCTATAACTCTCCCCTTCCCCCTTCCTACCTAGTTTAAAGCCTTCTTTACCAAACTGGCCAACCTGTTGGCAAAGACACACGTACTTCGCTTGGTGAGGTGGATCCCATCTCTTCCCATCAGTTGTTAATCTTCAAACAGTGTCCCATGATCATGGAAACCAAAACCCTGTTGCCAACACCAGTGATGTAGCCAGTCCTTAACTTGGATAATTCATCTACTCCTCCCATCCTTCTTCCTCATTGGCAGGACTGAGGGAAAGATCACCTAGGCTCCCAGACCCTTGACCACCATGCCGAGAGCTCTGAAATCCTGTTTGATTGTTTCCATTTTGCCCTTGATATCATTAGCACTCACATGAAAGAGCAGTAGAGGGTAGTAGTCTGACTTGTGGGAAGGAAGTGAAACAGAGTTAGATACTGCTGTAAACAGAAAAGTGACCACAACTGCTCCCTCTGGTTGGAACAAAAGTCACAGGAATGACCCCCTAAGGACTGCCACCAGTTCTCTGTATCAGCTCTACTCTGTTTTCCTGTCACCTCCTCAATGGCAAAAGAGGTCAGGCACAAGCTCCTCAGCTTTGGGAAGACAAAACTGAATTCCCCCTTTAGCTAGCTCTTCCCAAATGGAAGTCCTTCGTTATCCTGAAAAAATCACTAGAGTTTCTAATGTGAAGTCCTACTCAGTTTGGTTCCCTGCTTCTTCTTCCTTTTGTTTTTAATACTACCAAATAAAATGCTATCTATTTAGAACCAAAACTTGAGCACAATTATTTCATGATCATGGGGCAACCATGTTTGCTGAGCCTAATATAGCTTTTTTTCTGCAAGTTCAGCGAAAAGAAAGACACCCCTAGCCAGCAGTAGACATCTTCACCCTCTCCCATAAGGACACRTGGAGGCTACATCTTCTGATATAGAATGGTAGCAAATAGCAAGAAGTAACAGAACAGAGGTTCAACGTACAGCCGGGTGTCCCGGTCTAATACAGAGTCTTAGAGGTAATAATAGTTGAGGTCTCTATCCTGTGCAGCACAGTGAATCAGTTGATAGGACAGAGGGACTTACCAAAGCTCCCTATCAAAGCATACATAGAAGTTCATAACAAGGCCCATTTTCTTTGACAGCTGTAAGAGAGGATTGCTCAGATTTCTCTGTGTTCTCTGTATTTCACAACCTCATTAGAAATCAAACTAGCACAGATTACCCCCCCAGAAAAGCAAAGACTCTTTCCAAAGAGTCTGTTTAACACATATTGTTGACAAACCATAACGTTCCAGTTGTGGGTGCTAAGCTTTTCTTGATTGGTTTTGCCAGTCTTTCTTCTATCCAAAAAAATGTTATTGTTTTTAAAAAACACATGAAATTTTACTCTACAGAGTCAAAGAAGCACAACACATAGCTACTGGCAAGACATGAGCACCTTAAAATGAGAAATTTTTAACCATAAAGCCACAAAAAGTATCAGCCTCAGGCCTGCTCAAGCATTTTTGAACTGTTTTAATGAAAATGCCAAAGATGTTCTTCTAATCTAATACTTAAACTAGATTCAGTTTTTATATGGCATAGTATACTTTTCTTATGGACGATTGCAAAAATATTTTGAAATAGCTTTTTCAGTGCCATAAATATTAATCAAAGATTACAAAATATTCTGTAATAAAGCTTCCGAGGTCAAATTTTCTGCAGATGTGCACAGACAACACCCTCCATTATAAGAGAGAGAAGAGTGCACGTGTGTGTGTGTAAAACTGGAAGAAACTGGGATCCATGTATAGATATAATGCAGAACTGTGAATTCTTGCTGGGGTGATTATTAATCTGCATAGCTGTGAACTGAGAGATCATTAAAATTTTCCTTCATATGATTTGCAGCAACAAATACCTATTGTTCCATTTCATTACTTCTTGAATGGCGTCAAGGGYTTGTTATATATGCTATGTCATCTCTTATTTTTCTGTAGCAGTAGAAAGGAAACATATGAGGAAAGCATATTCTCCTCTTTTATGTTCCCTTTCTGCTACTAAATTCCTAAGGTTTGTTTTTCTTCCTAGGAGCAATTTTGGGAGGGAAAAGAATTGCTGACTGGCTGACCAACTGGCTCAAGGAAAACATCAGATACATTACAAATGTGTTGTCAGGACTGACATCTGGCAGCTTAGCCCCGATTTGTCCCTATCTTCTTTCCATTTAGGAAGGCAACAAAATAACAAAGGCCCAAATATTAATGTAAACCAATAACTGCAAACTTATAAATGGCTCAGTGCCTGCACTGACAGTAGTTATCTGCGTACATTTTTTGATGGATATGGGAGCTCTATATACATAGATATAGCATAGAGTTTTGTTGCAATCAGTTAATTACAGCATATTGCAGCACCAACACTGCAGAAGAAACAGAAAGTGTTCAAAAAGCCACAGCTAATAGTTGTGATCCGAGAAACTCTCACATCTGAGTGATATTCATTGTCACAAAATCTCATGCTGGATTTGGCAGTCCTCATTCAAATAGTGTAAGTTACTTTATCAGAGTTCAAATAGTGTAAGTTACTTTATCAGAGTAACTTTTCATAGGATTATATAACTCTTTATTCCATCCTCAGCTCAGAAAGATACAGGAAAAAGAACATAAAACAACATATATACATATATAATACATATGTATGTGTGTGTATATGTGTGTATGTGTGTGTGTATTTAAAATATAGTATGGATATTGAGAGATAAACRTCTTGATTATGTCATTTTCATCTATCACTTGTTACATGCAACAGTCGTTTTTAAACAAAACATTGGTGCTGCAAGATCAAACATTTAAACGTTAGGAAATCCACAACTAAAGACTATTTTTGGCACACTGCCTCATTCTCAGAGAGCTGCCTAGGCAATCCAGTTGAATGATGTTGGATCCAGGAAAGAGTGAAGATACTCACTTCTTTTTTATTTAGTCTGACAAAAATGTTAATCATATGAAATCTTTCCAATTGTTACATGGTAGGCAATGGCACTAGAATCTAAACTCCAAGCAAAAGATTGCCACTTGAGACAAGGGAATAATCAGCAGTTATTATAGACTCACTTCTGTGGGGAATAAAGTATTTATGCTGCCAGTGATGCTGCAGTCATTTATCAGAGGAATCCTGATAAACAGGAATCCTGAGTACTGCCCCATGTTCTAGAARACGATGTGTTTTAATGGTTATAGACTCTTCTTACATCTTCTCTAACCTGCCTGATTCTATCTCTATCTTTTCCACTCCAGAGCTATTTTCACCTTTCTATTCCTATTTTCTTTTGCTACTATCCCTGACCTGGCCCATGATTCTTCTCTCTTCCTGAGCCTGTCACAGTCCCCCTTCAGCTCCGAACTCCTGACCATATCCCAACTCTGCTCCCCACTCAGACTTTTATTCAAGCCTGGTTAATTTGTCCTTCTTTACACTACCCTGAAGTGATGTGGATGGCAATGAGGAAGTAAAAACAGCCTCCTTGCCCTCAGTTCAGAAGTTACTAAGGAACATAAGAGGAACAATTATAGAGAATGACATGCTTAGCTCTGCTCAGAGATTGCCAGCCTTGAACATGCACACCACAGATGAAATCTACAAAGAATGAAACTACGAGCTATTATATCAAGAATACCCAGTGATAATTCTGCCAAATGGGTGTTCATTTTTAAACAGAAAGCAAAAAATGCATCTCTTTCTGGACCCAAGATACCCTCTTTTCTACATTTTCATCATTTATTGTAATAAACATATTCAGCAGTCTTGGAGACATTAGCAAAACAAATTTTGCCTCCCTATTGTCATTTCTTGAAATAGTTAAACTGCTTTGCTGAAGTTTTCTTTTATATATGAAAGCAAGATACACTGTGTGTAGCAAACATCAGTCATAAAAAATCTTGTCTGAACAATTACATCTAACAATAGAGAATGTTCCAGAATTTTATGTAAGAGAATACTATCTATCTTTAACTAGGGCTCCCATTTCCAGTTTTGTCCATATATAAATGTATATTTGTTTTCATTTTTCAATATTATCTGGTTTTAACTATCTACTACCATTATTATTTTTCATCCATTTCTAAAGGTTTTCTGTTTTGCTGRTATTTGTATGTAATCATGTCAAATAGATAATCTATGTTTCTCCTGTTAAAGTCCTGTTAAACTCATTGGGCCAAATTACTATTGATAAACCCACTGGTTTCTTTTGAGTAGTATCAGTGATTAATTTCACCTAAAATATACTTAATACCATAAAAATGTAAATGCACTTAAGTTCTGAGATGAAAACGACTTGAAATCTTGCAGTTCTCCTTGTTCATTTATGGGAAATTATATTTATACACACACACACACACATATATATATATATAAAAATACGTAAAATTAWGTCTTAAAGATACCTGTTGAAATCCCACTACACATAGTTATTTCCCACTGCAGACACTTAATTATAACTTGTTTACACAAAGGAACTGGTTTTAGTAGGACTTTTTCTCAAATTATCAGGAATTCTCTTCCATTCTCTCTATCGATGATAATAAACTCTGGACAGCTGGATAAAAAATGTGCTTCATTATTTTAACTTAAAATATTTCTTTCTTTTCAAAGGATTCATGTAGAAGATGCCTACTGAATATAGCAAAAGTTGCATGCATAAATCTTAAATAGTTTAATGGAAAACCTAACCTCACCACAGTTTATCTACTATATCTCTAAATGTGTTTACATTCCTAATAAAGACAACCTTATTTCTTCAAAGTCAAGTCACAGATTGTTATGTATTGATTCATCATTTATAAATATATTTGAGAGGATTAACATATAATTCTAAAAAGCTACAGTAATGTGACATCACACTTTCAAGGTATACTATATTTTACCTTATAAATATATCGTGTTGCTTTAATCTGGGTTTTGCCAACACATATTATAAGTTGATAGTTATCGCAGGATATAGACAAAACCTGGCTGAGTACCATAAAGTTCAGATTTTAGTAGAACTGTGGTTTCCTCCTCCTCTTTCCTGTGTATACACCCACCATATTTCTCTTGAAATTATTCTAAGTGTTAGCTACTTATTTCTCAGCTTTAGTCTAGGTCATAACAGCTGCTCTTCTTTACTTCATACACAAACTAATTGCTGTGATGGTTAAGTTTGTCACACAATAGACAAGAAGTCTTTCTCTACCAGCATTAGATGCTGTTCTAGAAACGTGATAGTTTGGGCAACTGAGATGAAGTGAAGATAGTTAAGCAAGGCTTAGACGAACCAGCAAACCCCCTGCTCCTGTGACAACCTCCTCCTGACCTTACTTAATATATTGCTCATACAGTTCAGCTGATGAGATGTATACTAAAATGCTGGGTTCTTATAGATGGTAGGAGGTATAATTTATTTCTATCTTTTTCAAAAATGTGGAAATTATGTTCATAAAACATATCAGATATCATACATTTTGTACCATTTGATTCCCAATACATCTTCCTTTTACTGTGCTTGTGCTCACACATTTGCAAGGCAGTGCTGTTTTTTCCTCTCTTTTTCATTCCCTTTCTGTTACATATGGATTTTACATATGACCCACACACATCAAATGCAGTTGCCTGACCAGATCTGTGATCTACTAACCAGCTGCATCTGGAATCACAGACCGGGAGAGAAACTGTGGCATGGAGCTAACGATGGAAGAGTGCTTCATAGCACATTTCTACAAGAAAATCTCYGAAACTCTCAAGTAACAGTTCAAGATGAGAGCCTTTCTTGTCCTATGTCCAGTGCACCTTGGAGGCTTGATCATCACAAAATCAGCGGTTCTCAGTGCATTGGTGTTCAGTTCTCCACTACATTCCCTGATTCAAAGGATCCTATGTATGATATTATAAAAAATTGAGACTTTAAAAAATGAATTTAGTTTATTTAGATTTCAAATTCAAGTAGCTAGAAGTATGGATATGGCATAAATAATGTCTATGGGATTTAAATTCTACCCTTTTATGCATATATCTTACATTAAAGCAATTTATTAAATGCCCACACACTTTTTTTCTGCTGGACTTCCTTTTCATTTGGTACTAAGGTGGATATTCACGTTAGCAACTTTCATCTAAGAAGATGGCATGTATCAGATAGCAAATGTTCTGGCAATTTTTTAATTCAATAGGCTTACATTCAATCTGTGTATTTTAAGTCCTGGATTTTAGTTAGATTGGCTTACTCTTTTACATGCTTTAAATCTAAAATGGTTAATTTGCAATAGGAAAATGTTAGAAACTGATTTCTCAGTGTTGATAAGTGATTTGACATATTTTAAAAGAGGACATTTCTTGTAACTGATATTCTAGCTGCATCTTCATTACATACTTTTTCATTATAATATTCTAATGACAGTGTGATAATTGAAGCAAATGGAAGAACATAATTGAAGCCATATATCCCACTGACTCACACAGGCACCACATTCATGATTAATATTCTTGAGCTTTATAGAAGGGATTAGAAAAAAAAAGTAAGAGAAAAGGAAACAATAAGACAAAATGTACTTGTTTATCTGCTATCCTATACCTTCATTACCTAGAAAACACGTTTACTGTGAATTTATAACGTGACTTCTTATCTTCAGAATCACAAACCTACTCCATTAATAAAAATCAGATTAAATGCACACTACATTAAAATAACTTAAGGATGAATAGTTCAACTTTACCACTTTTTTAGGACTGGATTTAATAATAGAAATTGGACTCAGCTGTATCGATTTTTCAAGGATATTATGGACCACATTTCCACAGATATATTTATTGTTTCTGGCCCTCTAAAACACCCACAAAGTTGTGCCTTAACTGGGTAGTTTCTTCTGTTTATTTGTCTATGTAAATATTTCTTCCTGTTTTTGCAGAGCTATAATTTCATTATTGCTATTAAAAATAAAGTTAATCTCAATATTACTTCTCAGATATTTAGCTCCCACTAAAGTCAGCTGAAGCAGAATTAAGTGTGTGTGGTATTCAGAAGGGGTCTGTACAAAGAGGGTTTGGAGGATTCCTTTATATGGACTTTCTACAAAAAATTACTAATGATGCCTTTCTTGATTAGGATGAAGTTCAAAAATCAGAACACAAATTAAAACTCACCCCAAAAAAGAGGAAATATCTCATGATCTGTAAATAAAGATACACAGAATTGAAAATTGCACTGGTTTACATAAGAAACATATGCTCCATATAAGATCCTTCCTATTCAGTGGAAAAGCAAGTAGGAAGAGAGAAAGAGGAAATGAACGCCATACTGTTCCCCTTAACTATTTCTCACAGATCCTTCAGCAGGACTAATCCTTAGCTACTTTTAAGCAGTTGCAGTCATAGCTACATGCACATTTCAGCTCTGTATCTCAGAACTGGATCCAAAGCAGCTCTCTCCGTGGGCATGATGTGCCTCATCTCTCAAGGCTAATAGGAGAGAACATCCATATGTTAGAGCTCTTTTCTCTATGGGAGTATCTATGTCCCTTCTTTCAAAGCACCTGCTCCCACGAACACCATGAACCACCCACCCACCTGCTGATGGAACTCCAACACTCACCCAGGCAGTGGAACAGGCAGGTGTGCACCCACAGCTCTTACAGTGCCCCAACTCCCTTCTTGTGCAAAGGGGAGGTCTCTCTGCCCAGACTTGATGAGTTGATGCAGAAAAACACTGTGAGGGGCACTGAGCCAGAGAGAGACCAAGCGGGAACACAACGCTGTTATCTCATGGTTTGGTCACTCTGCTGGGGATAGACTCCCGTCTCTGCTGCAGAGGTTACATATTCATTTTATGCTGTACTGTCACTAGCAGAAACAGCTCCATCTCATGTGTATTTTAAAAGAAAACAGTGACTACTCCTTTAAGAGGCATATGCAGTTGATGTTTCAATCTGGCTTGGAGAACACCTACCAGACTGAGCCCTTCAGAGACCTGGAGTGGAGGCATACTGTTGTCAGCATCCCAATCAAGGTTAGGCACAATCTCCTCACTTCTTGGAAGGCTGAGGCCTTTTGGTGCATATGGAAAGTCAGCACAGGAATTCTTGAGCGTACTCAAGGTCAAAAAAAGAACATGTTCCTGGAACTGAGTGATCTCAAGGATGAGGAATGAAGGTGGATTTTTTTATTCCAGTTACCTAGACATCTTGACCCCTTCTCAGATATAGCCCTAAGCCCCCTTATAAAGAGTGAAGAGAGAGCCTGGAGCCTGGAGGCCTGTACTTCCTAAAGACTATTTTTTTCTAAAGATCAAAACAAAAACAAAGTGGARGTCCTGCTCCACAGCTACCACACCAAAGCACAAATTTACCAGGTGAATCTAGGATGTATGGAAAGTTTCCCCTCAAGGACCTGGTCCATGATGCTGGTTGCCCCCTCTTCACACAGATCTGAGRTAAACACCCATGGTCCACAGACACAATAATTGTTCTCCATCTCTCTTGAGGTCTATTATAAAGCTTCACTCCTAAAAATGTACTGCAAATGCTTTAACTTCCAGAGACTTCCCTGTGGGGAAGAAGAAGCAGAACTATGAGTATTCCCACTGAAAAGGTCCTTAAAACATGTGAGAGAAATGCTGCAATATATTACTTTCCCTTCACTTGCAAAATTAGAGCCGACCGGTTTCTCCCAAGGTGACAGCCAGCCCACAGTCTATTGTTGACCTGTGCAGCACTCTGCACTGAGATCRGTAGGGAGTTCAAGTCTGGCTGATGCCCACGGTATGGCCAGCAGGAACCTGTTTCAACATGAGTCACCTATGAGACTGCAGCTGCTGGAGGCCTATGGAAAGTTGAATCCTATCCACTAACAGCTAATGTAATCGTGTTGCTTGCTCAGATCTCCCTGATAAATGCACCCAGTTACTCCTAACTGTTTCCCTTACAAAATTACATCTCCCAGGACACCTACCTCTTCAACAGTTTTTAACCACGCTGCAGCTGCACAGGAAAAAACATTCATCAATTATAAATCAATTGAGGAAGAGAAATCTGCAGCTCACTTGATTGCCCTTATTCTCCCTGTAGCTCACTGATCCAGCTACAGAAACTTTCCAGCCTATCAGGTCTCTTTATTTATTTATTTGTCATATTGTTGTTATTATTTATTATTAATTATTCACAGTCCGATCATTTCTTACTTTGTAGAAAATAATTCTGCAGCAGTAATCTGTTGCCAAAGTGATCTTCCCTGTGGAAGGCAGAGAGAGAAAGAAAGGGAGAAAGAGAGAAAGTGAAAGAGAGAAAGAGAAAGGGAGAGAGATTGCTTGTATTCCACTAACAGTGATGCAAGTATGGTGGGCCAGATGCAATTGTAAGCTCTGGCTGCAGCCCTCCCTCTCAATTGCAGAGGATTTCTTTAAATAGGCAACTACTCTGTGAGCGAGAGCTCTGCTCCTCCTCTCTTGCTTATGCTGTCAGTCCGCAGCCCTCATATTCTGAACAAAGATTTCCATGATGAGAGCCTGTTTTTAGCAAGAAAAATCACTTTCAGAAGTTTATTTCATAAAGATGGATTATACATTGCTGGACAGGTAAAAAAAATGTGACTGTTTGGATAGAGAGAAGGAGGAGAGAAAGGAGGCTGGAAATGCTAGGACGACTGGAGAGGACTTAGGGAAATTTTATCCTCTCTCCGAGAAACCTAGCTGCATCTCTGTGAGAGGGGGAGGGCAGGGAATACTGTAGCCGCGGCTGAATGGAATCATCATCATCATCATCATCATCTAGAGCTCCCTACTCCACGGTGGGAGGGAGATTTTATGTAAAATCTCTTCTCGGCTGAAACAATCTTGCAGATATTTTTCTTTATTAAGTTAATCACTCTGAATATCACAGTATCTTAATATTTTTGGAGATAACTGAGTAGCAGGACAACTTTTTTTTCACTTTATTTTACTTTTGGTGTTGAGTGTTCCAAGGTGACTAAATTTGCCTTGTTGAGCCTTGTAAAATCCTGACTTAATCATGTAAACTTCTGTGTAAGCAAAATAGACGAAACTTCAAAGGGTCAAAAACCCTTTAGGGATTTGTGAGGAGACGCCAGCAATAGATCCTAATCTGCCTCTAGAATCCTGGCTATATTTGTCCAAGGAACTGGTACCAGCAAACTCTCGAAGGTAGAGATAGTGGGTTGATTCAGACTTTATCCCCTTAGAGAGTATTGGCTTTGTGAGGCTCTAGGCAGCTCTTCAACGCCAGGGGATCTTGCCCAAACCCTCTAAAAATGAAGTACAGGAGTAATTTGAGATAATGACTTTGTAACAGGCTTGGGCAGACCTTGGACAGAAGTGAGAGATGTTATCACACCAGCATTCCTCTTAAAATGTAATTTTTCCCCCTGCTTATTCCTAGTTAGTCAAAGCTACATTAACATTCCTTCCAGGGCTGCTAAACAGAATCTTAATTAGTCCTGATACTCTTGTGCAAGGGGTTTATTCATTGCACTCTTAACTAATGGTTGCTGTCAGAGGTTTTTTTTTTTTTTTTTTTTTTTTGGGGATATCGTGTTCTGCTGCAAAGCATGACAGAAATGTAATGTACATTAAAAAAAAAGAAAAAGAAAAAAAAAAGCTTGCGGATTTGAAATCTTGAGACTGAAGCTGACTCCAGCCCTGTCTAATGGTGAGACATTGTTAGGACTAACGAGAATAACTTCAGCAATAGAAATTCTCCTGCATCTTGTTTATCTTAAATTTTAATAGTACATGCTCCCTCGCTCTCGCTCGCTCGCTCTCTCTTTTTATTCCCGTGACAAAAAACATCGCAGACTCGTTAGTATTTTAATRCAGTTCACGCAGCTCTCACTAAATTTGCAGCCTTCTGTATTTTGCATTAGCCACCCGTGGCTCAGTATTTAATGAGAATCTATAGGTGGAGAAGAATTAACAAGTTACTAAATAGCCGGTTGCTCCGGCAGGACCTTTCCCTCTGCATTATATCACGTTTATAATCCTGCTTCGCACTCACCTCCCTCCCTCTGCCCCTTCCCCTCCCGTTCCTGGTTTACACAGACACACACGCGAATCCATCTAAGCAACACGTCTATTCTGACCCGGTCTAATATTAACAAGGTGAAACTTAACGTGCCCATTATATACATACGTATAATTTGATGTGAGCATCCTTTCAGTTTCTGTGTGGTTCGGGGCTGAAGCGTGACCATAAGCAGCCGAAACGCATAACACTTAAAATAAAAAATAAATAAATAAATAAAAGAGAGAGAGAGAGAACAGAAAAAAAAGAAGAAAAAARAAAGAATGAATGAAAAGGAAAGGAAGTGTAGCATACACTCACCACCCGCGCTAAATTGAAGCGATGGTTTTGTTCATCCGCGGCGGCAGGAATAGTTATTTCCTGTAAATCTACATTCCGCTACACACTGATCTCGGAAAGACGTTTATAAGTCTATAAATWATCGTTTCTTCCCTTCGGGGAGAGGGTAGGAAAGGAAGAGAGAGAGACAGAGAGAGAAAGAGAAAGACAAAGAGAAAGGTGGGATTTTGGAAATAGGAAGTCCATGTTATTTAGATGCTGCTCACCCCTATGAAAGACTCCTTCCAAAAATCTTGCGTAACATTGATTACTCACAAAGAGTTCACAATAACTATCATGTAGCTAAACTAATTGAGASAATCATGCTAAGTTATAGTCAGTCTAAAGGTACCATTGATGTGGTAATGCCTATAGAAACTCAGACATGCGACTCACTACCATTTAATTGCTCCTTTAAACCTGTTATTACAATGTTAACTGGCTTAAGTATATATTGCTGTCTTTTATTGCCTTGATGTGACAAATTAAAACATACACTCTGGAAGCGGCATTCATTTGCGGACAGAATTGCAGGAAAAATAGAGAGCCGGGCGATGTCGAACCTGTCAAAATCAATTAATTTTAAAACTTGCGTTTTTGCACTGTAACTCTCTTTGCAGTTTTATTGCACAGGGAACCAGTATACGCACAACAGATGCATATATAATATATATTACATGAGTATTTCGTCTCGCGTAGACCTGCCGTAAAACGAGCTTCGGTGCGTTAGCACCGAAGTTTCCTTTTGGCTC
>NW_028186701.1:674650-690053 GCF_003343005.1 Rhea americana | reverse complement strand
GGGGGGGGGGGAGTGGGAAGAAATAATATCTTGCTTCCCTATCCCCAGGGCTCTCCTGGCTTTAGGAATCGCTGAAGCGAGCCAGGCCGCACCTCCGCCGCTCCGCGGGGAGCAGCGCGCCCTGCGGGCGCCCCCGCTGCACCCCGCGCAGCCTATGCAGGTCAGGCCGACAGTCTCAAGGGACTCTCAGGTAGAATCCCCTCCCTTCCCTAGCCTATCTTCAAGGCATTGAAAACCCCCCTATATAAGAGATATTCAGCTCCCTCCTCCCTGTCCCCGTCCCGACTTTTCCCCTCTCCACTCGCGAGAAGATGTCAACGGGTTAAAATGTCCTGCTCGCCCTCTCCCTTCATCTCCGAGAGAGAGGTAAGAGTTGCTGGCACCTTTATGGGACTCAGATCTGCTAGGGCTGCGAGAATCGCCGGCCCCCACTAACTTTGATCGGTTTTATTCATCCCAGCTGCGCTCTATTTGTTTCTCATTTCGCCTTTTTTTTTCCCTCCCCAAATCGTTATTTATAGTCTGAAAAGTGAAAAGCGCAGCGATTTGCCTTTACATGGACTCTTCTGCAAAAGCGGAGGGGAGGGGGAGAGAGAGAGGGAGACATTTCCCTTCTTCCCTCCCTCCCCCCGCAAGGGGGGTTGCCAAAAGAGACGAGGGCGAAAAAAAGGGAAAAAAAAAACTGTCTCGATCATTATCAAATCAGCTTTGAATTCATTACTCCAGAGTATTAACTAATTACCAGATCAGAGAGAAGAAAAAATAAATATTCCTTTAAATAACTGAAGGTAATTATATCCCTGTTGTTGACACTAACGATTAATAATTGATCAGAAGTTATGCACAATAAATTGTCAATTTATCTTCCTATAAAAATGCACATAGTTATGTTTTTTTCTTTTCCTAGGCATTTTTTAAGAGCTCGGAGCAACGACAGCATCCACATGGTTACTGCATGGAGAGCAGGAGGCCTTTTTTTTTTTTTTTTTTTCGCACAGATATTCGGTATTTTGAAATTGCGCGTCACGGATGACACAAGCCTGGATGTAGCAGGAGTGACTTTTGCTACCGGCCTGAACAGCAGCATGTCCGAGGACAGCCGGGCCCAGGTGACTGCCCCTTTTTCTTTCCTTTGAGACCCCAGATACCGAAAGGAGAAAAGTAAACAGCGCGTTTCGGAAGCTGCACGGTGCCTTCCCTCGAAGCAGAGCGGCTGAGTCCCTCCGTCCCCTACTTTTACTAAGGGAAAACGCAGCCGGCTTGGCCCGGATTGGATGTGAAATAGCCACAGTCTCCTGTTACTCACGGCTGGAAGCGGGGGAGAGGCGGGAGACACGGAGGCAGATTGCAGGAGAGCGACTGCTACCTCAGCCAACGCGCTTTCGGGTAAAACGCGCCTACAGGATACAGAGCCTACCTCCACACCGCTCCCTGCAGTTATTTTTATATTTTTACCTACCTACGAACATGTGCCCTCCCGAGCGCACTTTCCTTCCGAAGTTTTAATAAAGACTCTACTTCAAAGTCAGTAGTCAGGGATTAGATGCATGGGTGTATTTGAATATTCACTGTGGATTCCTTTGTTTCTTAACTTTTTTTTTTCTTTTCTTTAGAAGCCAGGAACCTATCTGAGTTATTAGTTACTGGATTAAAAACAARGGGGAGAAATTCATATTACTTAATGTATAGCAGTACTACTATAACTATATTTATTAACTTTACCACTATTCTTCTATTGCTACAGCGAAAAGGCTCTGTTTGATTAACTCGATCGTGAGAAGCTTGCCCAAACACCAAAGAAGCATCTGAATGCAGAAGTCGACTATAGGACATATATGTAAATCCCTTCACCTCTCTCTCTCTCTCTCTCTTTTTTTTTTTTCCCACCAAAGTTAATAAGTAATAAAATCCTTCCGCTATTGATTATGCTCCTGCCACGGTTTCTCAACAGTGCGTTGAGCCTTAACTCCGCTTAAGTGAGACGTAACATGCGACGGGCGCAGAAACTTCCAGAGGAGGCAGGGTTTTTCCCGGCATGTTTGGCCCAGAGGGACCCCGATAGAGAGGTCCCCGACTTGCCGGACGGCGGCCCGGGCTGCTGCTGCCGCCGCTGCCCGCCACCTCTGCCTCCCAGCAGCGCACTGGCCGCTCCGAGCCAGGCGGGTCCGCCAGGTAGGGCGGAATTAGACGGTGCACCTTGCAATTTATTTCCTCGCTAAAAATTATTCTTTCCCCCAAAGCCTCAAGATCTCCTCCAAGCGTGAGCGTTTGGAAAGCCTGACCTCTTTATTATTATTATTATTGTTATTGTTATTATTACTATTATTTCTGCAGTTATTCTCTTTATTAGGGGTAAGCACACCCGCGGCTAACATGCAAATRTAGTAGAAACAGAAACGCAGGAGTCTATTGCGATTTGCGTTAACTTTCCCTTTAGACAGGCCGGCTTCCCCTCAAGCCGCGACCTTGTGTATCCAGGAGCGGTTCCCATGTCTATTTGTCTGTCCGCTGCGGGCCTGCACTGTGTAATACCTCCATCCCCAGCCCTTCCCCCGCTCTCCGCTCAGACAAAGGTGGGTGACATTTCTTCCACTCTCAAAGGTCGTTGGTGAGCAGCTTTCCTGAAACAATAACTCTTATTGAGGACAAATGTTGGCATTTGCAGKGAGTGAGGAAAAGCGCAGTCCAGGAAATGCAAAGTGGAAAGCGACTCTCTTGCCATCTGACGACAGCGCTAATTCCTCGGGGATCCCACCTGAGATTAAAGCTTGAATTTCAATAAATCAGCTCTAATGAAACCTTTGGCCCTGAAGAGGGGAGGGTTTGTCTTCCTCGCTCCGAAACGACCACAGAAACGGGAGGGAAGGGTGGGAGAGGGAGTAAATATAGAAAAGAATGTGAGATTTTAATCCCAGCGGGCTGATTAGCATCATTACAGAATAAACTGCACACAAAGTGCTGGATTTTATCATTCATGCTTCTTTCTCGCTATCCTGAAATAATCATATTGTTTGTGCCAACAATCTAACAAAGCTACACTTTTCTCCTACTTTTAATTTTGATTATCTCAAGTGGCGTTGAATATGCAATTCTTACCCATTAATTGCTTGTTTTAAAATTTGGCATAAATATGGTATAAAATTATTTGGCATAAAATTATTTGCTAATCATTTGGGTGTCACCCATCTGAATCTATGAACCACCGGTGAATTTCTCAGAGGATGAGAGAAGTCCACTGAGTTTTACATACATAGTGAATACTTAAAAGCGAGTTTCTCAAGTCTTTCTACTTTTCTTTCCAGAAAGAAATCCAGGTCTAAATACTAGCAAGGGTGGGTAAATTATGGAAATCTTTTATAATTCTTTGGGCGTATAAACATCAAAGGAATATCGTTAGCCTTTTTTAATCTCTGCCACAGCTTTTTCTTTCTTTTTTTTTTTCAACCCAACTGAAATGTACACGTTGTGTCCAACAGAGACCTTGAACAGAAAACGTGGGTGGTGGGGGTGGACGGAGCAGGAGGACATGTAGGGGAAAGAAGATTCAGATAGCATAAAAAGTTTCATTGTAAAATCTTACTAAAGTGCACGGTAAAGATGGTTTTAAGGTGGTTGTAGTAAATATTTGCATCTACATCATACTCTAAATCAGAGAGTAAAAAAAAGCCAAACATTCCTGTACTATTCTTAAGCTGTTTATCTAATTGTACAATTTATTGTGCACAGATAAAACTGCATTTTACCTCTATTAAAAAAAAAAAGTACTATAGGAGCAGAGAAGCATCATTCTACAGTACATAAAGCAGATGAGTAGGCCTCCAATTGTAAAGATCTTCAGTAGTTTATATTTAGCTAGATGAATCCCAGAGTTTTCCAGAATTACAATATTCATTTTAGCCCTAACAGCTGAAAAACACATACATTTTCTGAATCAGTTAGACAGCTTTATATGGATAAAATATGATGGGGGGGGAGATGAGCTACATGTTCATATTTAAAAAACACAGCTTCCTTTCCCGCCATTTAATATAATCACAACATTTTTCCTGACTCTAGCCTAGAATGTCTCTTTATCCAGTTAACATTCCCAAGGCTGATGCCTGAAGTATCTAAGATCACTTTCAAATGCCCTTTCTAACAAGACCTGAGCGAGAGGCCACTAATTTTCACTGAACAAAAAGCCACTGGAGAGAGATCCGTTTGTCAATATCAACTGGTCCAGCAATTTCCCATCTTCAGACACATCGGCCTATCTGAGCTGGCAGATGTTTAGACAAGATTTTATAAATTGTTCAATATCAGACCATAATGAACCCCAACTGACCATTCCAAAGCAGCTAAAAGCATTCAGGATCTCCCCTGCTGGGATCTAATAATGGTCTCACGCTGGAACATTATTAATCATGGAATAAAATAGATGAGCCTCTTGAAAAATAAGTGTATGATTGATTAAAGGGCAATCTAAGAAGCTATTATTCTTGTTTTATAACTGTAAGTTATATTCACTCAATTTATCTTTCCAGGAAAATAAATGATTGTTCATTTCTTTTTTGAAATTATATTATATGAGGATTCCCATTATTTTACTGAAAATTAAAATGATTGGTTAGCTGTTTTTATGAGTCCTATTAAGGTGGATTTCTAATGTGACTATCAAATAAAAGATGTGGTTCACTGATATAAAAGAAGATAAAAACAAAAAATAGCGATTGGACTATTTTTTTTTCATTTTTTATATTTGTATATTTTAGCTAGAAGCAGAAACAAAGAAATTAAAAATAAGCCATAGTAGATTGCTAGAAGTGGTGAATTTAGAGAACATTAACTCTAATAAAAAGCTACTTCACATCCAACATAAATAGTTTATAAGAAACGTGTGTATTCATCTCTCTCTCTATGCCTATGCATGCATATATACAAATATGTATTTGCATACATGCATATATTTACAGTTTCAGTGTAATAGAACAATCCAGAAGAAATTAATTTATGCAAACCATATCTTTGCAGCATATTTAAATTGCTTACTCATTTTATAGTCTAAGCTATACTAAGTGAAATTACAACTTTCATCATTTTCTAAATAATGGATTATTGGGGGGGGAAATGAATGAAAAAAACACCATATTGTTGCAGACTAGTCTGTTTTTATTTACAATTAGAGATATAAATTAGTAAAGAATTCTCGTTAAACAACCAAAGATTGTATAACCATTAATGTTTCAAATAAAAACCAGGCAAAATTTATTTACAAAAAGTTCAGATTCCATTGCAATACAACTTGCATAAATTACTAGAAGCTTTATATCATTACAAAAATAAATATCAAATTTGTTTCCACTTTGTAAGGACTCAAGTTCTCCAATCACATCTTTATTATCTCTACTGTATACATCTTTTACAAATAAATTTTACAATAAATCCTATCACACCTATCGAATATATACCGTGGCAATGGAGTGATCAATTCAAGATATCCTGAGAAAAACAGATCTGTTTTCAAAAGTCACACATACATTAGGGAAACTATACTATACCAGCAAACTCACAGATGTCCAACAAAATTCTGGTTTAATAATTAGAGTTTGAAGATTTAATAGTGCTCTGTGGTCTTCTTTTATACAGTGGCACAAGATGTGATCCGCATTTAGAGATTTGTTATATATATTAGCTCGGGGAGAGATGATGGCTTGCTGACTTTTTTTCAAAGCAATTGTGACACCTACCTGTGGACTAAGGAAAAAACTAGATCATCCAAAAGTCCTTCAATTACACACTGACATCATTAAATCGTAAAAAAGGAGGTGAGGCAAAATTCTTACTCTTCTACTTTTTTTCTAGCAAAAGAATTAATTAAAAATATTGGCAAGGCATTTTTTTTCTTATTTAGCCCTAAATACCTCTGTATTACGAGTGCCATTAATAGTTAGGCAAATCACAGATAACATATCCCATTTAAGACGCATGCTGATTTGTCCCCTTTTATTTTAAATATATGGTCACTGCRTGAAACCTCGCTTATGATGTACAGTTCTCGCACAGCAGCATGAACACACGTCCCTTATTTTTAAGCAACATTACCTTTAAAGAATATTTTAGCAAAGCTCTCTTTCCATAACATTTTAATAGTTCTTCTATTTTTGCCTTTTGTGAGCAAAGAATATGCAAAGTTAAAAAACTGGATAACCTGACTTCAAAATGAATATTAACTTGAGAAAGAAAAGCTCTAATGAGAGGTTTAAAAACAGTAGGAAAGAGTGTCTTATTTTGTAATCAGCCTCTTATGTAATGAAGCAAGAAATAAACGTTAAACAAGTATGGAACTGTGCCGTATGTCGTGGACCTGATGCCAAATGATCAGTGTAATAGAAAATGTTCCCACTTACTTGCATTGCTACGTGATTGCACTTCTATAGGTACGGTTGTACTCCTACTGTGCAGACTTCAGTGGGATCTGTCAAAATATAACCGTCAGTTAGTCACAGGACACAGCTAGCTAACTAGATTATACAGTTTATGTACGTCCCAGCCCTCACTTGCTCACAGTTCACAGCTAAGTCGTTTAAAAGACTTTGGCCAATATTTTAGAATTGCCTTTATCTCGAGTATCTTTTTTTAAAATAAGATGACAAGAATATTTACCTAAAACCTATTTTTTTTTAAAAAAAAAGAGTTAAGTGTCATGCTGCTTGTAGTTTCCTGTCCAAAGTTAGCAATTATCTGAACCCAAGGCTGCAAAAAAATGAAGATACAGAAATCAGAGAGAGCAAAAGCAGTCTGCCGGGGGAAAAAAAAAAAAAAAAAAAAAAAAAAAAAAAAAAAANAAAAAAAAAAAAAAAAAAAAAAAAAAAAAAAAAAAAAAAAAAAAAAAGATACCAATACCAGTACTCTCTGAATATATATATATTTATTTTTCCTTGAAAAAATGCTTTTAAGTTGCGTATGAAGCGTGTGAGACTGCTTGAAAAGCCGTCTTTCATGTTTTCTCTCTTCTTTTCTAAAGTCAAGTATCGATACGACGGCGACATGCAATTTTTAATCCCCAGATAATACTGTTGCCCATCTTCAGCGTGCAGTCGTACTGAAGACAGTGCAATCACGGTTTTGCCCAAAGAAGGTATCTATATTTAAAGTGTATAAAGAATTTATACTGGTTGTGAGGGGCAGGGGAGCAGGGGGAAGAAAGCGATAAAAATAAATCACCTACCTTTCTTAGAGTCATAACTAGAGGGCCTGTAATGTTCTAGTTGGTTAGTGATGGTTTTCAAAGAGTCATTGCTCTGCTTGTGAACAGAGCTGGCATTTAGGACAGTCTGACTTAGTCCGTCGTTTGCAGCCACTGCTGCGGAGTTGTATCTCAGGATTCCCTGGCTCTGGAGCGCGTTAAAGTTCCCATAGTTTGTATAATTACTATAAAAGGGTGAGGTGTAATATATATGCCTCCCCAGGAGGGAGGAGGGAGAGTAGGCAGCGCTGTGCGAGGTGGAGGCGGGGGTGGCCGACGACAAAGCCGGGGGCTGGCAGCTGGGGCCCAGGTGCTGGCTTTTAAGGTCCGAGGTGGCGATTTCAGCCAGTGACCAGAGCTTGGGCTTGGTGGCGGGCGTCGGGGGGCCAGGCGAGGCCTTGCTGGCGCTTCGGGCGGCRTCGGCGTGCGGGTGGCCCAGGAGCGGCGCCTCCACCGCTGCCAGCGGCGACGAGGTGGCCGGCTTGGCCGGTGGGTCGCGCTCCCCGCCGCCGCCGCCGTCGTCCTCCTCGATGTCTTCCTCCTCCTCTTCTTCCTCTTCCTCCTCCTCTTCGACGTCCTCGTACTTGTCCTTGCATTCCGAGACCGACTCGCAGAGAGGGTCGCCGGCGCGGCAGGGCAGCTTCTCGCCGTCCGACTCCGCGGAGCACGAGTGGTCCGTCAGCGAGTCAACTTGCAGGCTGATCCCTGCAAGGCGTCCACCGGGAGCAGAAAGGCACAGTCAGGGGCACTGACAAAAGAGCATGTCCGAGCAACATACGCCACTGCGGCCGCCGCGGCAGCGGAATAGACGCTTGCGATCGGGGCCGCTAATGTGTAATTACATTTCTAGGAACATCCCCATGGGCTAGCTCCGCGGCTGCACCCTGCACCTCCCCGCGTGCGTCCCTACTCCGCGGCGCCCCGCGGAGCCCGGCGCGGCCCGGGGTCCCGCCGGCCGCTCCAGCCCGCTCGGCCACGGGAGAGCAGCGGGACGCCGGCACGGGGCGGGAGGGGGCAATTCCCCCAACCTCGTGCCTTTAGGGTCTCTTCTGTTAGGCAACCCTCTCTTTCCCCCTGCTCCTCAGCCGTGGCCCGGAGGTGGCCCCCGGGGAGGGGGGTCGCAACGGGACAGGATGGGGCGACCCTGCATCCCGAGCCCACCTTCGTCCTCGGCGGAGGTTTCATTGCTCTCGAGCATCTTCCTCGGACTTTCTTCTTTACTCCTTGCCCCATCACCTTCCTCGTCGTCCTCATCCTCACTCTTGTTCCGCGGGGCCCAGGTCATCTTGTTCTCCTTCTTGAGGCGCCGGCGGGCATTGGCGAACCAGGTGGAGACTTGGGTGAGGGTCATCTTAGTGATGATGGCCAGCATGATCTTTTCGCCCTTGGTGGGGTAGGGGTTCTTGCGGTGCTCCTGCAGCCAGGCCTTTAGTGTGGCCGTGGCGTCGCGGGTGGCGTTTTTCCTGTACGCGGGGTCGTTGAGCTGGTAGGGGTAGGCAGGGCTGCCGTACGGGTGGTAGCTGATGGCTCCGGTCATCCCCGTCGTGTGAGCGTCATAAGGAGAGCCCTGGACAGAACAAAACGGCGGGGTTGGCAATTTGTTATTGCTGATAGCCATTAGTAAGTTGTCAAGGCGAGATCGCTGATTATATTTGTATTTCCCCGGGATGGTGTTTTGTATCCATATTCTATTAAGGGGGGAAACAGCACCCAAAGGCCATTTAGCTATGACCCCCCCCTTCCTCTGCCCAATACACACACACACACACACACACACACACACACACACACTTATAATAGTCAGTGTTTTAATCTTTCTGAACAATTTCAGCTCTTTGTAATTTAATATTTCCGAATATAATTTTTGAACCACGCAGACATTTTAAAGGCCCTACAGGTAGTGTCTTGATATCTGTATTTCTCTCAAAGGTTCAAAAGATGTTTCCTTTTTTGCTGTAGAAAATACAACAAAGCCACCACTTAGCAATTCACTGCACTAATGCATTGCAAATCCAATTTGCAAATCAGAAGATATGCACCGTTTCGAATTGTTCAAATGAGATGTAATTAGCATTTTAATTCACCCTTTAACGTTTAAATTGCGCTTATTTAAGTCTGAATAATGCAAGAAAAGTTAAAGATATTGCTAAGGAACTCAATAACTTTTAGCACGTTTCAGAATTCTACGGAATGGCAAGTCACAGGCTCAAATTCACCTAATATTCGAGATAGTTCACAACCTCACTGCAACTTCCAGCCACTCGCCTATTGCTTCTCAAGAGGAAAAACAAGCAAGGGAGATCCTCAGATCTTTTATATCACCCCGAATATAGACTGTGCGACAATTTATGCACCATATTTTACAAACAAAAGCAAACAGTTTCTCTGCCACTTTGCAAAGAGAGCGAACTACTCTGCTGCCATCTCTTCCTAGGATCTCTACAGCAGCTCCAATCTTAAATTCCGTGTACAGGTCTTTGTGTGTAAGGAACTAGATACGTGTCTGACTCTGTATGTATGTGTATAAAACTATATAATCACCTAGACGTGCAGTTTATTTATATAGTTTATGGTTTTATTTATATTGTTTATGCATAGAATACACACACATGCAATTGCAAATGCTCCTTTTAACTAATAAGAAGAAAGTGAAATCCGAAACTGCGGCCACCACAACCATCTTGGGCTTAAGCGAAGCTCACAGATCACAAACAGATGCTCCTTTTCATTCCTAAAATCCAGTTAAACCATTAGCACAAAACACACTGAAAGTAAATAAAACCACACGAAGATAAAGCCCGCAGAGCCTCTAAACACCGACTTAAAAAAGAAAAAAAAAGGGGGGGGGGAGAAAAAGAAAAAAAAAAGGAAAAAAGCCCTCCCGTATCCTACCACAGTGAAAGAAGAAAAAAAGAAGAGGGGGTGGTGGAAATGAAAGCCTCCAGCCCGACCGCTGAGACGATTCGTATTTCTGTAATCGGGACTGCGGCACCGGCTCCACGATAGAGCCCGGGTCCCAGGCCAGCCAGCCTGGCGGCTGGCGGGAGTGAGGCGGCGCCCCGGCCCAATCCAGCCTCGGCCCCAGTCCTGGCCTTGGCCCCAGCCCCGGCCCCGGCCGGCCGCTCCGCGCCGCTCCGCCGGCCGCGGCTGCGCTGCGGGGCGGCAGCGCCCGGGCGGGCGGCAGTGACGCTGGTGCGGGGCACCCGCCGGTGCGATGCGATGCGGCGTGGTGTCGGGGACGGATGGTGAGTGTGTGAGGAGCCAAGCTGAAGATGATGAGGATGAAAATGCGGATGCTAATGAAGAAGGAGAGGATTGCTCTTCGGTAGTTACCATGTAGGAGGGGAATCCCGTGGCGGGGTCTGTGGAGTACTGGAGCGGGCTGGTGAAGCCTGTGGCCGCCGCCTGGGCGGTGAAAGCTGCCGATCCCGGGTAAGGGCTGAACGCCGATCCCGACGAAGACCTGGCCAGCTCCTCGCTCCTGGGGGCCGCCAGAGCCGATGCCCCGTATGCCGGGCAGGAGTACAGAGCCAGCGAGCCAGGGGGCTGGTAGAGGTAACCCTGAGGGTAGGACATGGCTTGCACTGGCGTGCACAGGAGCAGGGAGGGGGCGAGGGTAACCGGCCCTGCTGCTGCTGCTGCTCCTGGCGCTGCTTTCGTGCTCTCCCTATCTCCCGCCCTCTCTCTCTCTCACTCTCTCCCTCTCTCTCTCCCCCCTCTCTCTCTCGCCCCGGTTGGCTCTGTGCAGTTATGTAGAGAATCAGAATTGTTATAGGCTCCCCCCCATGCGCACCCACTCAGAATAAAAACAAACAGGAGGGAAAAATAAAGAACACCCCCCCAAAAAAAAAAGGAAAATAAATCGAGCGGTCAGAAATCTAACGGGGGGGGGAAGGGCATCTAGGAGAGAGGGAGAGGATAGGGTTAATAAAAAAAAAGAGAGAGGGACAGAAAGGGAGAGAAAGAGAAGGAGAGAGGGAGAAAGAGAAAGAAAAGCGAGTCCCCGAAATCAGAAAAGTGGCTGCTGCATATGGAGTTCTCCCCGCCAGCCAGCCAGCTCCCACAGCGCCTGCGAGCCTGTATTTTGGGGGAAGTATAGAGTCTGAAGTGAAGAGTTGAGGGAAGGAGCACTTGAGTTTCCGAGGGACATTGGAAAACGGAGCTGTCCGTCAGCGCGGCTCATCTGCATAGCGCGGCGGACCCGCCCCCGCCCGCGCCCGCGCCCGCGCCCGCGCCGGTCCCGCCGCCGGCCCCGGCCTTGGCCCCTCCTGCGGCCGGGGAGGGRGAAAGTGAGGCGGGCAGGGAGAGAGAGAAGGCGAGGGCAGGCTTTGTAGTGCAAGCCAGCCTCTCCGGCAGCCTGCACACTGCTGCAACCCCACGATGGTACTGCCGATCGGCTCCTCCGCACGCGGAACGCCGTAAATGCTTTTCACACGCTCTCCATTGCACTGCTTCTTTCTCTATCCACAAGGAAAGAAAGAGAGAGAGAGAATATATTTTTATATTCCCTATGTATATACATATACACATCCCTTCTTACACGCACTCGCTGCAGCTCTTGCAACTTATGCAAACACATACACACATGTGCGCTTGCACGCCTGCGGGTACGTACACACTCAGGCTCAACGGAGCCGAGCAGTAATACAAGGGAAAAGCATTTTGAAAAGTATTGCCCTGCGTAGTAGAAAAGAAGAGCAGCTGCTCAGATCAGCACAGCCAGGATCGTGCTGTTCCTGGCAGCAAGAGCTTTCCAGTTTTATAAGTTGCCGCAAAACAGTCAAGAGCTAGTCGTGGAGCGTATTTGCATATGAAGGAAAGAGAAATCCTGATCTGTTTCATTTCTGTACTTCCTGGTCCAGTGCTTGGAGAAGAGACTTGGATGACTCCTTCCGGGGTGCTACGTGTCCCCTCCTCCCTTTTGCAGTTCAGATAAATCTCTCGGGATATGCTCACCATGCAATTAATTTCGCAAATAATGTAATCTCCCCTGCTCCCCTTTTCGGCCCTGGCCGCCATCAGCTTCTAGACCTTGGCAGCTCTACTCCAGTCCAGATATGAGAGGACGAGATGAAGGCATTGATATTTTCTTCTTTATAGAAATATAAATAAATACATATGTGTGTGTGTGGATTATAAAGTGTGTGATTTTTTTCTCTCTCTCTCTCCGGGATGGTTAGTCTGGAGAGACTCTTAATTAACCTATGGTTAATTGTATATACTTGAGCGCTGGCCTTCGGATCCTGGGACCAACTCCAGTGTCCGTGCTCTGCCTTGTGGTCCCGATTCATCCCAGCTCGCCTCGTGGCAATGCCGAGGCTATTTCCGTCTGTGAGTCCATCCCTGGCTTGTGGAAGAGCACTACGGTGCGCGCACCACACGACACATCCACTCTGCCGGCAGCCCACGTAGGCGGTGAGGCCAGAGCTGTCCCTGCGCGCCCGCGCTAGGCCGCTGCGCGGCCCCGGCCCGCACCTGCGCCCGCCGCGAGCTTCGCTCCGGCAGGGCAGGATGCGGCCAGCAGCGGTTGCCCCAGCCTCGCAGCCTGCAAACGCCAAAAGTCACCAGCAAGTCCGTTCGCCAGCAATAGGGACCACATCGAGAGATCGAAATGAGTCCCTGAGCTGTTGAAATAATTTTTAATGTTAGGACACCTCCCTCCCCCCCACACACAAAAGCTCATCAGATCGTGTGTTTTATTTTTGCAACATCTGCGATTGAGCATCAGCCCGTATTTAACCAAATAAAGTCGCTTTTACATTTATGCTCGACTTTTCGTAATATACCTCAGGTAATTTCGATTAGCTAGAATGATGAAAAAGGATCAGACCACAGTAAGCCGAGGAATCGGCTCTCAACTGACAGGAAAGAGAGARAGTAATAACTGAAGAATTATGGGTTAGCAGGGCAGACTATTGTTAATCAATTAAACATGCAGCTAATAAACAAATACACTTCGAGAAACCATTTCAATAGACTCGCAGACACAGTGAGTAAATTGCTGTGTGTATTAAAACTATAGTCAAGTATGAGGCTACACATAGTGTTTGAAGCAATCCGAGCTTTCCTTTTTGTATATATATATTTTTTATTTCTTTTCTTTCTTCGTCTTACGTGAAATTTACATACCAGTTTATCCCTGCCCCTGCATGCAGCAGAAGAGATCTGGCCACCAGACATACTGGATTAATTCCTATCCAGATCTATCGGCTGGCCTGTAGAAGAAGCAATCCCTGAAAAGGCAGGTGAGGGGGAGGAGGTTAACACCAGCAGGTATTTCTTGTCATTAACTTTCGACTTCCTGATAAGAGAGTGATAAACAACCAGCAAACTCAGTGCAACAGATTATAGAAAAGAAAAGCTTCCTTGCTTGACGATTAATGCGCATATATTAAATAAAAATAGAAACTCTAAAAACAAGAGCTTTATATAAAACACATTCATATTCCAGTAGTTCCGTGGGATAATCGATATCAGGCGATTATATCTGAATAGTCAATTTCTGTACTCTGCAGAGAGAATTCTGAGTGTATGAGCTACTCTCTGAACGGAGCAGCATCTGGAGAGCTGAGAATGCAAAATTAATTATAACATTATAAAGTCATACAGGAACGTCTCTAAGTCAACCTGCATGCCTTGCAAAATGTAGTATACTCACTGCATTTTTATTTGGGAAGCCCGATCTGTTCTTTCCAGGAGAAGTGGTGTGACTGTTTATCTACGAGAATTGATTGCTTTTAGTTCTTCCTCTTTAATAATTAGTGGAACAATACAGATTGGGAATACAATGGCCGATGTGTTTACATTATAACAAGGGATTAATGCTATTAAGTGAGTGTTACAGTTATGACCTAGGAAGAGCACTTAAATAAATACCGTGATCCCAAGAGGACTGATACAATTCAGTTCAGAGTGTGTGCAGATACGCACAGACACACATGTACACACAAGAGATACAAATCTCCACACATATCTACACGCATATACATACGTTATACGCACTAGGTATATGTGCACGTCCATATAAAATGTAGGCGTTGTTTTCTGCTTCATCTGTATGACTTACACCGTTTTTTTTTTTTTTTTTTTTTTTTTTTTTTTTTTTTTTTTTTTTTTTCAGTGGGACCAGTGTTTAAATTTGGAACGCAAGCCCCCTTCCCCAAAGACAAAGAGCAACAGATTTTATTTCTGATGTTTTCATTTGTGCAGTCCAAAAATAATGTTTTTTGTACGGAAAGGAGAGTTAGTTTCGCAATCAGAGATGAATGGGGTAAAATATTATAATTGCAAAAGACAAGTTTTTGTGTTGATTTCATTTGCATAATTTTTGTATGCTTCAGAAATGCATGGATTTGGCCACTACTAGGAGAAAGCATGCATTTTATCACATCAAGTCCACCACTAATTTTCACTAACAGAACGAAAAGTCAGTGGGGTAATTTAAATATAGCTGGTGAAGTCTTTGCGATAAACTAACCAGAAAACCGTGTCAATAATGTTTTAAAGTATTGGTCAGCGTACGTGGCTGTATTTAACTTCTCCTCGGAGTCATCTCCGCTTGATTTGAATGCCTTGTGTAGGGAATAGGTTTTTCATCTGCCTGGCTCCACAGCTGAAATCTAATTTTCCTATAGTACTACCCGTTACTAAAAAAAAAAAAAAAAAAGCGTCTAACTTGCACAGTCAAGCAGCAGAATAGTATTACGAGCACTTTTTATTGATAATAACTGTGGCAAATTAAAATACATAGAGACATTAAGGCTATACACACTGCGTTTTTATTTGCATAATCTATGTATTTGTTCGACGTCTACCTTCCTAGATTTTAAGTGATGCTCGCCCTGTCTTCTGTAATTCGATTTGCTCCAAGTACAGTTGAATAGGTAGCCGGGAGCCCCTCAGCCCCTGCCCCTGTTCAGCTGTTGCTCAATGACGTCCTGGGAGGCAGGTTTCGCGGTTTGTCGTTTATTAGCTACCTCTCCTTGCACTAGTAATAGAGGCTGAAGTTTTCGGGCGAGTGAAGTGGCAAGTCCCGTATGCGGGAATTTTACTCATGCCACTATTACGGGAGCACGATCCGTTTGCTTTGTGCCACAGCTGCATACGGCTCTGTCCCGGACTTGTGTGTTTGGGGACTATTTATCCAGGACCCCACTTCCTTAAATTTTACTCAGATTA
>NW_028186701.1:649997-674641 GCF_003343005.1 Rhea americana | reverse complement strand
AAAAAAAAAAGAAAAAAAAGAAAGAAAAGAAAAATCTCGCTGACGTGAAGGAGAGTTTTCCTCCACCCCTGTGGTCCAAAGAGGCTCGCATGCCTGTTACTTGGACAATGCTGGTTACCCGATTGTCATGACACTGGTCACAGCAACTTTTTAAGCAGAGTGAAGCGGAGCTTGGTAGAGTTTGGAGATGTAACACAATGCGTAGCAGAAACGGTTTCCTGTGACATAATCACCCAATGGTCTGGGAATGCTTTTTCCTTTCTCTCATGAAATGGGGGACCGCCATCATGTCCAGGAGACAGCGACGTGAAATAATAGACTTTTGTATTTAAAAATAACAAACGACACACACATGCTATGCATACGAAGTTGTCCAGTTTCTAGTACAAGAAGGCTGGTTTGCGAGGCTCTTTCTGAACGAGGTGCTTTGCAGGAGCGAGTTGTACAAGCGAGAGGAGGCGAGATGAGCTGGGCGAGTCTTTCTGCTGTACGTCTGCTGAAAGGAAAGAACAGAGAAAACTGAAAGGGAGAAATGAGAAGAAAGAACTTTTATTTCACCTTCTTCAGGACAAAATCTTTAGTTCAAGCAGTGTATGGAAGAGGGCGCTGTGGCAATGAATTCTCCAGCACTCCACAGCACTCGAAGCAGAATTGCTTATGTAAGCTTCTTCCTTAAGGTTTATTTTCATGTTTCAGTTTTTACTTTTATTAACAATATTATATAACTGTCACCTCGTGATACCCACACTAAAAAGTGGACAATTCGCATGAGTTATGGTCACTTCGCTTCTTCTTAACCCAGTTTTCTTTCTTTTTCTTTCTTCCTTTTCAGTTCGATAGGGGTGAACCAATATATTTCCTTTTCAAAACAGACTGAAAGAAGGATCTATCGAGGTAAGCAATGAAAATTTAGACAACTCTCTGTAACACGTAAAAATGCACAACATAGGCACAAATGAAATATCTGCCCTATTTGTACCTCCAGGTTCTGCGTCTTTGAAAGTGAAATTTTATATTGAACACTAAAAATGTGCCCAGATTTTAAGGACGATTTACCTTCTCACTCTGGAGACTTTATTTTTAAAAAAAAAAAAAAAAAAAAAAAAAAAGAGGATTTCTGAAAAAGCAGATCTGGGGCTTAGAAAACTTGCTTGCCATACGTCACACTGTTATTAAGTGCCTTAGTCATTTTCTGCTTAGGGAAATACAAGCAAAAGTATATCCGTAAACACAAAATGAAAGACCTCCAAAGCCTTCCTGGAGCCTTCTACGTCCACCTGAAAGGTAGGCAGCGTTTCCTAGGGAGAGAACAAATGTACGATCCACAGGTGGGATAGTTCCTCATTCTTCAGGAGGTGCGGGAGGGGAGGAAGTTAAATTAGTGTATTGTGTTTCTTGAAGGAGCTGCCGAAAAATCTGTGCGGTGGAGGCAGAGGCATGGAGGTCCCTGGCTGCAAGGGGCTCGGAGCCACCTCTAGCTCCGGCGGCCGCGGGCGAGCAGCCACGCCGCCCCGCAGCCACTGCGGCCGCCGCGCGCTGCGCCCCGCGCCCCCCGCGCGCCGGCCTGTGCGTGCTGCTGTTGTCTGCGCGGAGCCGCGCTAGTTTTCCGCAGCGCCTCTAACTGATTTCTTTGTGCAAAGTTACGAGCAGCCCGGGCGCAGGCGGCTTGCGGGGTTCGCAGAGGCCAGGCTGGGGCGAGCAGCCTCCCCTTGGCCGCCCGCGCTCGTGCCTGGACTGCGGAGGTAAGAGGTGCTCCCATCCCCCATCTGCAGAGCAAGGCAGTCACTATCGCGTCTTTTCTTCTGGATTTTGTAGTCTGCCAGCGTGTACTGAAAAGTATGCCCCTGAGTTAGCGCGAGGTTTAATCCCTTCAGCGCTGGGTACACTTTCAAAGTGGATGATGGACAGAGTAAAAGCAAAGAGGGACGATTTAATTGAAGAGGCTAGGGATGTTTTATTTTAAAGGCTCAGGTTAAAATGTATTCTTCTGACAGAAGAATAGTCAGCGAGTAGTTTTTGCCCAAGGAATACTTGTAGGCAGGCTCCTTGGAGGGCTTAAGCTGGAGCACATGTGTATAATGGAATTCTCCTGCTGGTTCCTCCCCATAATTAGCCAGATATGTGAAAATCTGCTGTCATATTGGAATTGTCTAAAACAATTTTGAAGTCACCCAGACAGATCCCTTCCTCTTCTTGTAATTGTCGTCATTTGTTTGATCACTGCTTTTAACACTAGAGAGCACCTGCTCACCTGCTTTGTGCTTTTCCCTCATTCACTCAGTCATGTGGGCATATATGCATATATCATTCRTATGGAGACCCTGAGACATATTTCTAGATCAAAAAAACCAAGATCCTCCCCAAATATCCCACTCTTTCCAATAACAGCCTTCCAGAACAAGGGGGACCACTCATTTCCCCCTAAAACCAGGCAGCTTCCCTTCTCAGAACTACTACTTCAATCATATGCTCATTCAAGCATTCCGTCATGTGATCATTTAAGCTTGCTAGTGTAGCTCAAAAGCAGAGGGAAAAAACAGAAAAACTGCAGTCACATTCAGAAAAGCTTTATATGTTCATTTGTGTAGTGATACCACATGAGGGTTAAAAAACTTTAAGGTCAGTACAGCATAGTTCACAACCATTCAAATAATGTTATAACAGTTTTATACTTTATAATAGTTTTATATTTTTCTTACACTAATGGGCAGAGTTAAGGATGTTTGAAGTTTTTAGCTGTACATTTCCTTTAAAATGAAGTTTCATTAAAATCAATGTTGAATTTCCTGTATCTTTTGCATTTAATTGTGGAATAATTACAGAATTATTAAGCTTTTGAGCTTTTTTTATTTTTTAGCAGTGCATTTCATTTAAATTATAATTTTGTTTAAATCAGTGTTGAATCTCCTGTATCTCTTATATTTAGTTAAGGAATAATTACAAAATTACTTTTTTTTTTTTCAATGCATATGCATATGCTTTGCCTTCAGCCTGTTCAACCTGTGCTCCAAGTTAGCATCTTTAGATAATTTTGTAATGATTTTTCTTAGTACTAGTCTTTCATAGATAAACAGTAAGCAACTCTCCCCTAAACATATTACTATGAATATTATGAGCAAGATAAACATAGCGCTATTTCTAAATTGTTAAAAAAGTTCTATCTAGATTTGCTTTTCCTTATTTTGACTTCATTCTGACTGCTTTTCCATGTTTTGGAGCATGCTAGAGTGGACTGCCTGCTGACCCAAATTTACAGCCTGCTTTACATCAGCTAAAGGAAGGACAGACAGATCACCCGGCACCTATATTTTCAACCAATAACTGAACAATTTCTCAGGCAGCTTCATCAGGAAAAGGCTGATGGACAAACAATTCACCAATGCAAAGTCTAAACCCAGGTATGTTTCTTGTCATACAAGAAATGGACTCATTTCCACCAGCACAAGTACAGAATGAAAATCAGTTGCAATGAAGAGGCGAGCTTTGATTCCCTCTCATATCAGCACGGTTTTGATTGACATGACTGTTGACTTTGCTGTGTATTTGGCTATGCTTACCATATGGGATCCTGTCATGGCCGAAATATTCTGTATGAACTGACTCTTCACTCTATGAAGGGTTCGGAGAGCGTGTATTATTTTGGCAGTAAGATCATTTAGGGAAAACAAATACCTAGATACTAGTACTAATGCTAAATACCTAAAAACTAATACTAACACAAACTGATCAACAGATTTGCACCAGTTCTAAGAGAGATATTTTGTATTTGAAGTGTAATTCCAGGAGTTTGAAACAAAACATCTCTTCAGCTTGTCAGGAGATGATGAATTCTGCTTTATGTAACTCAGCCTTAAAACACATGACTTTTTAATGCCTCTCTAAAAGGAAAGTAGTGAAATGATTTTTTTTGAATGTTCCCAAATGGCTAATTAATAAAGTCCTAGAAGATTATGACTCCTCCATGCTTTTGAACATTTTTGAAACTATTTTTGAGAATCATGTGATGTCATAATTTCAAGTACCAAAAGTATGTAATTCTATTTAAACTTTATTTCTCACACAAACACAACTCTCAGCTGTTTCAGCAGCAACCAATTTTCTGAGGCCTTGTACATGGAAGATATAAAGTGATGCCAATGGGAAGGAAAAACTGCTGATTAACCAGCAGCCTCTACTGTGACATTTTTGTCTCAAATAATTCTGTCCCGAGATTGCCAGAATTTCTACAGCCTTGTGGTCTTTTCAGTTTTTTAAAGCTTTTGGATTCTCAAAACTAAGGTGAAGGCTATTCTGGGAAATTCAGCGCTAAGCATTTTTACTTTAGTACCAAGCAAGTTGGTTGAAATTAAAAACAGAATTATAAAAGACCCAGCTGAAAATAATATGATGGAGACAGATCACCATGGCTACATGGTATAAATCTGTACCCCTCTAAGCTATTCACTTTCTTTTAACTGCTTAGATATGATAACAGAAGAAAGAACACAAGAAGATTGGAAGACATAATTTATTTGGACTTTCAGAAAGCATTTGACAAAATTCATCCCACAAATCTTATAAATTGGCCAGGTTCAGTAAAAAGAGGTGGGCTTTCGTGTCAAAAGCTCCATCCGCTTGTGAGGTCTCATTGTCCTTAGCATGGTGAAAGATGAGAAACTTAGTATCATTCTGAAAATGACTTCACTTTCATAATGGTATCTTAGTTAACAGAATGAAGTATTCAACATAAAGGTGCAGTACTGATCTGTACAATAACATAATCATTGTGGTAGTATTATTTTTATTCCTTTAATAGGACTGGTTCTTCTTCTGAACAAAAATAACCCTGTTTTCCCCTAAACAGTTCCTATCTCTCCAATCTGTCATCATACAAGCTTTTTAATGTCCAGAATAATTCTGTTCATCTGTCTCTGCTTTTGTTAGCAACTTCAGCAACCAATTGCAATTCTGGACAAAGAAAGTCCTAGTTCAAGATCCTCATTCATTATGCATCTGTATCAGATCACCCAGAACACAAGACTTCCCAGATCTGCTCCAGAAAAAAAGAAAAAAAGGAAAAGACCAAACTTGTTTTTCCTATAATGTTAAAATGTCTTCAAAGGATCAGAAAGAGAGAGACAGAGAAAGAAAGAGAGAAAGAAAGAAAGAGAAAAAGAAGGAAAGAGAAAGAAAGAGAGAAAGAAGGAAAGGAAGAAAAGAAAGAAAAGAAAGAAAAATGAAAAAAGAGAGAAAGGAAAAAGAAAGAAAAAAGGAAAAAGAAAGGAAAAAAGAATGAAAGAACAGAAAAAAAGAAAATGGGAAAAAGAAAGAAAAAGAAAGGGAAAAGAATGAAATAAAAGAAAAAGGAAAGAAAGAAAGAAGGAATGAGAGAAAGAAAAAGAAAAAGACGGAAGAAAGGAGGAAAGAGAAAAAGAAAAGAAGAAAGGGAGGGAAGGAAGGAAAGAAGGATGAATAACCTCTCATTAATTTTGTTTTTCAGACATTGAAAAAAAAGGAAGAGAAAATTGATTAACAAAATGAAGTCATATGCTTGTAAGAAATTGTGAAAACAAGAGGATGTCCCCATATGAATTCACCAGAACCAGAGAGGACTCAGCTGATTTGAAAAAGAACGAATACAACAGTTGAAGGGATATCAACCTTATTTTATCTGGTTTATTTGTTAATATTGAGGCACCTAATGAGCCTTTCACCCACTGCTATTAAATAGAGACAGTATAAACCCAAACTATATAGGCACTTCCATTTATATTGCATTTTACCCCTATGGCCTAGATCCTTGCCTACCCAGCACTTCATGAGCCTTTGGGTCTCCCAAGTGACACAACTCTGCTCTTGAGATGTGATACTAAAATTAATAAACTCAGCTGACAGCTGGATATGTGGCATCTGTATGGCATAGCAACAAGGCATAAGCCCGGCACTTCAGGTCAGCATTAACTCTAGGCGCTCATCCTCCAGCACAGTCTGATGTGCTTGGGAACATGTGAAAGTGATTTGTAGGATCATTTTGTCCTGAAGACCACAGGTTTTACTCTTCTGCTTAACTTCTCAGACCTTATTCAGAAGAGTCTTCAACCAGCAAGTATTTTATTGCTCATCCTTTATCCTGTCCTGAAAATCATTTCATTTCTTAAGTAGTTGAAATCCACCAGTGATGCTATGACTTACTTTGTTTCATTTCTAAATCCTCAATAGGAAACTTTTGTCATGCTTATGAGGAGTTATGGAATAGAAATTGTAAAAATATGTTCTAAAGAACACGCATTTGAAGTCATTGTATCCTAAGTTATCAGGTGGGATGCCCAGCTAACATAATTCAGTTTAAGAGTATTAAGCCAATTTATACTAGCAGAGAATTTGCTCCACAGTTTTTCTGGGGGAAATGTCTGTGTGTGCATCACAGGACATTCTGTTCTGGAATGTCTGGTATACAGGCATCTAAGAAGAACTGGGCAAAAAGAGGGGAGAAAGAATGTAAAAGAAAATGGAAAAAAAAATAAAGAGCAACAAAACCATTCATGGCATATCTGTTTTTAATTTTTCTTCACAGATCTGGGTTTCTGGTAGGCTGTTCTGGTTATGACTCAGCTAACTCTTCAGGGGCACTTCTGGTCTGTATGGCCAGAAAAAGTTTAATGCTCACATATTAAGTACTGTTTAGCTCTTACTGTTTTCTTATTTGCAACGCTGAGTGAATTTTTTCATATGCTTTTTTTTTCCAGGCAGAGTTATACCAAAGCATTTTGCAACATTGTGTTGATTTTGTTACATGCTTCACTTTGAAAAGACCCTTCTTTTTGACATTTTTGTAAATGAAGCATTTCAATTATTTCTTTTAAAATGACATTCCATTTTGAAATTTCTTTTCAATTTATTAGAGAAAAAAGTTAAAAGAGGTGTGAACCCACATAAAATATTTTGAGTTGCATCATCTTTTGCAATGTTTCATGAAACTATAAAAAAGAAAATAATTTTCAGTCTGATCCAAACCAAACCCTTCTGAACTACCAATGAACCATTTTTTTTTTCTCTGCTCAACTTGCAGGAAGAATTATTAAAAGTCATTAATTGATATGTCTTTTTTTTTCCAAATTTGCTTACACTTTTTGGAGATGGTTTCATGTTACAAATGAAATTGAATTAATTGGTTCATAATATTTGTATTATTCACATATCTCTATTGTTGAAGAGCAAAACTGAGGGTCACTTCTGGTTCTATACCTCATGATAGGACAGTCAGGGCTTTGAAGATGATCTAGACTTTTTCCTACTGTAAGCTCCCTGAAAAGACCAAAGTGTCTTTTATACTCAAAATGACAATTTTTATAAAACAAAATGAGAACATTTAACTTTATAAATAAAGAAACATTTTCTCTCTGTGAGAGCAAAAAATGCAGGAAAAAAAAAACACGAGCAGCTTCACCCTTTTCCCACTGTCATGTTAGGTGGCTACTTGCTTCCAGGTCTGGTTTCAGCCAACTCGGTGACTTTCTGAGTTGCAGCAAACTCCACACAGTCCTCTCTAATCCCTAAGAGGTTTTCTTCCTGTCACCAAAGGAGCCTGGCTGTGTGTATGTTTTCTGCACCTTTCATTTTCTCTTCATGAACAGCAGGCTCCCATCTTCTTGCTGTGACTCCCATTCTCTTCTCTCTCAGCTACCCTCTGAAGCCTGGAAGCTCCTCCTTGCTGCCTTTCTTCCTTCCACCAAGTCCCCAAGCATGTTCATCTGCTCTCCAGGGAAATGAGGAATCTCTGCTCCCTCCAGGGGGTCCATCTGACCTAGTCACTCCTTTTTTAAAGGAACATGGCATATGACGGAGACCAAAAAAATAAAACAGATGCTGTCCAGAATAAACCTATTCACATGCCAGAAGAGAAAATCAGCACATCTCCAGGCTTAGTTCTCTCAAATCCCTGTCACGTGGATGTTTAGACCCTCCAGCTGTTCTCTGTATATGAAGCAATGAGACCATGTTCTGGTAACTTCTACACAAACTGGCTACAGTCCATGAAATTTTTTTGATCCAAAGCTTTTACCCATTTCCAGATTGCAACTTATTCACTCAGTACATTTTACATCAGACATCCAAAACAGAGGGAATAAATTCGAGATTGTTTGTTTCTCTCTTGTGCTTATGAAAATAGCAGCCAACAGTAGTTAACACTGTGGGCCTAAGGGCTAGCTAAAAATTCTCGTGTTAGCACACAGGGTCTTTGATGGTGATATTATATTTTTGTGTGTACAGTTGTCTCTTCCTTATTTACCACCAAAACTATGCTAATTTCTACAGCCCAGGTAGCTAGCCCAAATCTAATGCCTCAGCAGCGGTCAGATAAAATCTGAGGATGCCTCTATGTCTTCACAGACAGTGCCTGACTCAGGCCAATAATTTATGGCAGAATTAGTGAGGGAGCAGGGTGAAGTTGAGAAACATTTTCAACATTTTTACTGCTGTATCTCACTGTCTTGCTATGTTCAGGTGTCTTATTTTCCTTCATAGAAGATTAATGGAACTGATTGATGATGTTTTCATAAGGTTTAAGGCCAGAAAGGATTATTAGATCATCTTAGCCTGATATCCTATATATTACGGTCCATATGAGGTATATGCACATGATACAATGCAGTGCCATATAGTGATACCCATGCTGCCTCTGAACAAATTAGCACAGATACAGGAATCAATAAAGCTGTATTAGCAGTGCTGAAAGCAGTACAGCTAATGTAATCCAGGTTCGGTGGCTCCCAACTGCAGCTGCATCATTTTCAGCATCCAAATTGTCACTAGCAGAAGTAGTTCAAGTATTTCCACCAAATTCCCTGTACCATGCAAACTATTTAGATTAAAGCAGTCTTTGGGATCTCTAAGCTATGTGTTACACGAAAGATCAAGACCATGATCTAGCTAGAGGAGATCTCCCCACAAACATTGCTTGCACTATTACCATTGAGGTTGGTTAACTCCCAGTATCTTCAAAATAGTTATTTGCTTTATTTATTTGTTTTATTATAATATTTCATATTATAATATGAAAAAAGCAATCTCTGAAAGACTTCTTTAGAAATAGGACTACCCACTCTGAGATCTTTTAKTGAGCTAATTTTAACCTGATCTTTGTAGTCTCTGTTAATTTTGGAGTGCGTTGTGCTCTGAAGAAATCCAGGTTTATCATGATAACACATGATTAGACTTGTAATTTTGACAAAAATGATTATTTGGCAAACTTTTTTTATGTGACAGTTCTTCCACACAAACTTATTTACAAATAGAATCCTAAATCAAAAATCTGTTAGTTCAATCTAAAATATCAGTAATATCAATATAGGCAATTTTTCAATATCTTGAAATTTTTCCATTTTTCTGTCTTGTCACACATTATGGGCAAATATTAAAGAACAGGACAGACTGTTATCTAGTGTGATTAGGTTTTCTATTATGGATTCCACAAATAGAGTGTTGATCTTTGATGTGAAGCCACTGTCTGTACCTTTTTTTCTCCAGTTTAAGCTTATGGAAGAAGCTGGAATTGTGAAAGGCTATTTTAATGGTAACAACCATAATATTATATTTCCAGTATTAAATACAAAATATTTATTCTCATGTCCAGCTGTTATTTTTATTATTGAGTTTCATCTTGCTAATATATAAATGATTAAAATGTTTTTTATCTGACTACTTGTGCTTACATTATTGTGTGGAGGACACCATAAAACTGGTTTAAAATTGGTGTATACACTTGTATATACCAAAATTATCCTGTTACCACCATTTGCCTTCATGGTTACATTAACAGAAACCTAATACCTTACCTAGAGATTATTCCTTCTCTTACTGAGACAGTATCCATCAGAGTTATGCAATCTGCCTCTCTTCATAGTATCTGTGTACTCCATTGGGTAGTTGCTCTTTCTCCTTCAGACTGCTGCTAGAAAACAAAGATGAGGAAGAAATACTGATCTAAAAAGATCCTAAACTTTAGGTAACATAATTTTCAGGTTGCTGGAAAAAGAAGACAACATCTACAGAATTGCTTCAAAAGACAAGAGAAAAGAAAGAAACTTAATCATATTGAACAATATATAATCTATTTTTTCCATCAAGATACATTAAATGCAGTTAATAGAACTACAAGCGAATAATTAAGTACAAAAAAAGAAATAAAATTCAACTCAGGATTCACAATAGCATAAAAGCATGCATAATCACAAAGTAAAACAGTCTCATCATTACAGAAGCATATGTAAAAGCAGCTTCAAATTCATGAAGTTGCACACAAAATCTAGAAACAGGAAATAAAAACAGATTTAGATTTTAGTGGGTTGATACAAAGTATGATCTTATACAGATTTCCTTCCATATAGGAGGAAAAAAAAGACAAAATAGTGGGGGTAGAATACGCGTTATTTCTATTAGCTATGTAATGGTACAAATATGCCTTATAAGCACATGGTATCTGAAGGGAAAGGCTGAAGTAGAAGCTTTAGTAACAGTAAAAGAGATAAAAAATTCAGATCTTTATGGTTAATGAAATGTACAAAACTGAACTTCAGTCACAGCTGTCTATGACCTGTTAAGGGGGGATGCTAAACATCAGCATATCTGAGTATCACAGAATCACAGAATGGTTGAGGTTGGAAGGGACCTCTGGGTATCATCTAGTCCACCCCCCTGCTCAAGAAGGGTCATTTATAGCATGTTAGACAGGGTTGCATCCAGGTGGGTTTTGAATATCTCCAGAGAAGGAGACTCCACAACCTCTCTGGGTAACATGTTCCAGTGCTCTGTCACTCTCACAGTCAAGAAATTCCTCCTCATATTCAGGTGCAACTTCCTGTGTTTCAGTTTGTGCCCGTTGCCTCTTGTCCTGTCGCATGACACCACTGAAGAGAGTCTGGACCCATCCTCTTGACATYCTCCCTTCAGGTATTTGTTGACATTGGTAAGATCCCCCCTCAGTCTTCTCTTCTCCGGGCTGAAGAGACCTAGCTCTCTCAGCCTTTCCTCATAGGAAAGATGCTCCAGTCTTCTAATCATCTTTGTAGCCCTGTGCTGGATTCTCTCCAGTAGCTCCATGTCTCTCTTGTACTGGGGAGCCCAGAATTGGACATACTACTCCAGATGTGGCTCACCAGGGCTGAATAGAGGGGGAAGATAACTTCCTTCGACCTACTGACAACCCTTCTCCTAATGAACCCCAGGATACCATTGAGCTTTCTTGGCCATAAAGGCACATTGTTAATTTGTTGTCCACCAGCACTCCCAGGTCCTCTTTTGCAGAGCTGCTTTGCAGTAAGTCAGCACCCAACTTGTACCGGTGCAGAGAGTTATTCCTCCCTAGAGGCAGGACCCTGCACCTGCACTTGTTGAACCTCATGAGGTTCCTCTCTGCCCAACTCTCCAGGTCTCTCTGAATGGCAGCACAGCCTTCTGGTGTATCAGCCACTCCTCTCAGCTTGGTATCATCAGCAGACTTGCTGAGGAGGCACTCTGTGCCTTCATCCAGATCTCTGAGGAATAAGTTTAACAGGATGGGACTCAGTACTGAGCCCTGGGGAATGCTGCTAGCTACAGGCCTCCAACTAGATTCTGCACTGCTGCTTACAATAGTGGAGTTCTGCCTTTCAGTCAGTTCTTAATCCACCTCACAGTCTGATCATCTAACCCACACTTCTTGAATTTATCTAGGAGGATGTTATGGGAAACAGTGTCAAAAGCCTTTCTGAAGTCAAGGTACACAATGTCCACTGCTCTTTTCTCATCCATCCAGCCAACTACCCATACATTCAGAGAAGGCTATCAGATTGGTTAAGCATGATTTCCCCTTGGTGAATCCATGCTGACTAYTCCTGATCACCTTCTTTTCCTCCATATGCTTGGAGATGACATCCAGGAAGAGCTGTTCTATCATCTTTCCAGGGATGGAGGTGAGGCTGACCAACCTGTAGTTGTCTGGGTCCTTCTTCTTGCCCTTTTTGAAGGCTGGAGTGACACTGGCTTTCTTCCAGTTCTTAGACACCTCTTCTGTTCTCCATGACCTCTCATTAACATCCACCAGCTCCCTCAGCACTCGTGGGTGCATCCTAAATTATCTCTAACTCAATCCTCCTCAACCAAGGGAAAATTTTATTTTCCCCAGACTTCCTCCTTCATCTCCAGGGCCTGGGATTTGTGAGGGCTGGCCTTAGCAAAGAAGGCATTCGGTAACTCTGCTTTCTCTGTACCCTTTGTCACCAGGGCCCTGACCCCATTCAGCAGCAGGCCCGCATCTTCCCCAGTCTTCCTCTTGCTACTCATGTATTTGAAGAAGCTCTTTTTGTTGTCCTTAACATCTCTTGCCAGATTTAATTCCATATGGGCCTTAGCCTTCCTCATCGCATCCCTACATACTCTGACAATGTTCCTATATTCCTTCCAAGTGGCCTGTCCCCTCTTCCCCATTCCACGTACTTTCTTCTTCTGAGTTTTGCCAGGAGCTCCTTGCTCATCCCTGCTCCTTGTAGGTCCTGCCCCTGCTCCTGCCGCCTTTGCCAGATTTCTTTCTCCTTGGGATGCACTGCTCTTGAGCTTGGAGGAAGTGATGCTTGAATATTAATCAGCTTTCTTAGACTCTCTTCCTTCCAGGGCCTTAGGCCTGGGATTTCTCCAAGTAGGTCCATGAAGAGGCCAAAGTTTGCTCTTCTGAAGTCCAGAGTTGTGATCCTACTTATTGTCCTGCTTCCTCTACGCAGGATCCTGAACTCCACCATGTCATGGTCACTGCAGCCAAGGCTGCCCCCAACCTTCACATCTCTAACCAGTCCCTGTCTGTTGATAAGGACAAGATGCAGCAGGACACCCTTCTTCGTAGGTTCCTCCACCACTTGTGACAAGAAGTTATCATTGATGCATTGYAGTTGCTGCAGTGCCTCGAACAGCTACAGGCAAATGCACTTTGTGGTGTGCCATAACCATACCTGAGGAAGTTCACACTACTAAGATTGGAAATGAAGGTGCCTTCTTGCACCCTTCTGTGAGAAGAGCTACACAAACTGCTGCATCTGTTCACTGCCTCTTTTAGCTGCACTCTGGTATACCACCATCCTGGTGATTCTCCTGATTAATAATAATAATAATAATAATAATAATAATAAAAACATGTTGATTCTTATTTTCTTCCTCCATATCTGAGGTCTACATTCATATTCAGTGCAAGCTGCAACCTTCTGTGGTGCCACTATATTACACTCTAATTTTATCTCCCATATTTGTGCCACCCATCAAGGGGACAGTTATGATCAGAATCTTACATTGAGTGTAACAGCTGTGCAGACCTAACGTTTCTTTTAACATTTGCAAAAGGCAGAGCACAGGGAACAGGGTGGATTGTGTGTTCCTCACTGCTGTTGCCAGCCTCACCCTCATCAAGAGCAATCTGCTTCAATTCTGAATACTTTGTGATGACACTCTAAATTCCTACAGTGGAAAAGTAGTTTTTCCTCTTCCTCAGGACTGAGTTGAAGTTGTAGGCCACAGTGCAGCTTCAAACAAGTAACCTTTACATTCCTTTTCTTCTGCAAACAATCAACAGAAATCTGAACATGTGGATAACAGAATGTAGTAAGAAGAGAGCTCTAAATTTAGAAGTCATGCATTTGGGATTTCAAAGCTGCTTCAAGCACTGTTAGTACTTTTGGCAGCCCAGATTTATGTTAATTACATGAAGGTTGCTGGAGATGTCTCTTAGTCTCTGGATATTTTTGCATGTACTCTGTCTGTCTTGGTTTCCTGTATGCCACAGTCTTCAGCTGAATGTCAAATTTTAGTTGCAATGCTGAAATCATACTTCCATGCAAATTCTAATGGGCCAGAGAGAGTAGTATTTCATAGCTTAGGTTTCTGCAGCAATATGGACTTGGTATTACAAACCTTGTAACATGTGACTGCTGCTGAAGGAAGAGGCACAGCTGGCAGCTGCATGGATGAGCAAGCACATTGAATGAGGACATTTTTCAAGCACTGGTTAGGGAGAGAAAAAATATGCAAATAATTTCTTTGGCAGTGTTTATTTATTTATTTTGGAGCTTACTCCATTGTTTATCATCATGATAGTTTTTGACAGATCATGTGTTGTGGTTACTTTGTATTTCAAAGACGGATATTCTGATATAAGGGATGCTGCCTAACCCACTAATTAATAGCAAGGGGTTCTAAACTTCCATAACTGCACAGTTTATCATATCATATATTATGTCTTGCCTAGGAGGAATATATTCATCCTGAAAAGATGGATGGTAAAAGGTAACATACCAACATTTGTACCTCCAGAACATCTTTGCCAGGAAATGTGATGACCAAGTTGAGCAGATCATTGGGACTGTGTTACCTAAGAGTGTCCTGATTATTCAACGAATATCCTTGAATAAGGGTTTGTAAATGTCCAACCAGTGCAGTCATCCCACTCTAATACTAGATATGATAAGTGAAAAGCCCATCCCACTTCTCTGCAACACTTGTTCTTCTTGATGCAGATGCTTTATCTCTTTCTATCATGTGTGGGATCAAGGATAACTGATCAAAGAGATGGTAAAACATTTGCTTCAATTACAACATCACGCTTGCCAGATCCAAATCTTGTATCAAACCTTGCATATATTCATGGAAGCTTCTGCTTCCAGGCAAACTTAACTCAAACTTAAGAGCTCATGGACTCTGGATTTTCTCACAGAATCACTTCCTTAAGGTCTGTAGTAGCAATAGAAGCTATCCTTGACTACACAGCAAAACCTGACCAGACCTAGGCAGGCAGCAGAGTGGTGAAACAGCACTGTGATATTTCACATTCAAACAGTGAAGACATTAGCGTCCTGTTAGTACAACTTGGTTCAAAATAGCAACAACAAAAATAACAACACAACAATAATAAAATAAAGCAAGACCGGAAGGTGGAAAGCCCTTCTCTAGCAAGAACTGACTTAGAGATTCTCAATGGATGTTGAGGAAACTGAATTGTGCTACCCAACAGTGAGATGCTAGGACTAGGGTGAGGGGGAATACTCCTGAAATGAGAGTGGCAAATGTCAGAATTAAACAAAGATCTAAGAGAAGAGTCCTAGAGAACTGCACTTACTTCTTTTACTCTTGCWCAAGCTTGTTCCTTTGGGCAGATACCTCCTATGGAAGGGAATGTCCTACTTCCAGCCTTCAGCAGTACAGGCTTCTCACGGGTAACGTGGAGAGTATGCCCAGGAGTATTTGCTGCCTCCAGGAACCACTTGCTTTGCCATGCCTACAGTTGGCCATGATACATTGAAGGGAAGTCATATCATATCTATAAAAAGTACTGCTCTACTGATGATGTACATACCTTCTACAAATTTAACCTGGCCAAATTTAACCTATCTGTCTTAAAACTTTTCTGGCTGCAAAAGCTGCTATCTGTAGCTGTCTGTAGCAGCTGATTGAAATATTATTTTTGTTCTTTAAGTACTACCTGGGGTATTGGAAGCAGTTCTGAAAATACCAGCACTAGTAACCCCAGCAGATGCCCTAAGTACAGTGCATTTATGAGCTAATGTCGCCCTTCCACCAGTTCCTGTGCATACCTGAAACAGGGCATGTTTTCCAGCAGGGGAACTCCCCTCTGCCTAGCCCTTCAGGTCCCATTTCTCTAAGGCATCAAGGAAAATTACTTCTGAGGGATAATACATTATCATATGTTTTTAGCCTGGAACAGATCTAGAGCTGCTAATAGGCACATTGTGAAACTCATGTATGTAAGTAGTTCTCTGGGTATTATTCATGCATCCCTGGCCTGATACTTTGGTTATGAACCTTCAGTTCTCAGGCTACGGCTTCTAAGAACATATTTGTAGAGGAAGCTGAGGGTGTTAAACCCACCCTCCTTCATTTGTGTTGCCCCTTGCAGTGTGCAATTTTGCCCTCATGGTGCCAGAGCACCTCGTTGGGCTGCACCCCTTCCTTCAGCTCACTTCTGTTCTGATTGGGCCTGTGTTCATTTCCTGCTTGTCTGTAGGAGACTACATTGCGCAGCAATTCTGGAATAGAGTCTATAGACTTGTGATAGTGTCATTCTATTAAAAGTATACCCACAGAATCCACATGCTGCCCATGTTTTTTTTTTTTTTTTTTTTTTTTTTTTTTTTTTTTTTTTTTTTTTTTTTTTTTTAAGAACTATTTCTCCACTTTTACAAATAATTAGAATATCTGGAAATTAACACTTAAGGCTCCCAGCTCACTCTCTCTCTGCACATAACTCTTAATAACTCAATCTCCCTACTCAGTCTCAGTCTCAAACTGGTCCCCTCCCATCTTCATTCTGCAAAAATGTGTACAAAGGTCAAAATAACAAATTGTGAGGAGTTTCTTGGAAACGGAGTATTTGTATAGGAAATGGGGTTTTATGTTCTGCCTTTGCCATGTTCCCTGTAAGGGCAGAAGGGTTTATGGCAGCAAAAGCAGGAGTTAGTAGAGCCTTACCATGTCACCTGTTTCTAATCCGGAGACAAATGGGGTGAAAATAAAGCAGTCGCATAGAAACTGCAGTGTAAAAGTTACAGGAGAATTGTATTGCAGCTAAATAAATTGGGCAAGATGGCTACAGTGTGTTCGCTATGTTGTATCTCACAGCCTGTGGTGCAGGTAGGGTACCCCTTTAGCTATCTTGTCCCGTCAAACTGCAGTCAGACCTCAATCAGCTGATATGAGCAATGGTGAACTACATCTCTCAGCTTAGAGCCTGCCAGGGCTGGTACTCCAGGGGAAATGATTGGAAATCTCTGTCATAAGTGGAGTATACAAATGCTGAGATAAAAATGCAGGAGATGGTTGGTGTGAAACTCTGTAATTCTTTTTCCTCCACCAATATTTTCCTGCACTTTTACACCAAAACTAGCTTCCTCCGCACATTCATCATTCTGTAACCTAACAGAGATTGTCACTTTTTCTGTTATAGAACAGCTATCACAAAGGTAAAGCTCAGCAAAGTCTGGTTAATACCTCAAATCATCTGAACAATACGCTGAACCCTTTCCCCTTAAAACCATTTATCATTTGTTAGGTAGGTGTTTTCCTGTGCAAGATTCATTCAAAATAAACAAGAGATGTCTCAAGTGCTCTCTTGGAAAAAGAGTAAATATTAAATAAAATTACCCCTAAAAGGATATTTTATATATTTATTACGTATTCAAATATTTTAAAAGAAAGAATATAATCAAAGTCTTTTAGTTATACATTAATGTATCAATCATTTTATCATACAGTAATTCTAATGCTCACAGTAAAATTATTTCGTAAACATTCTTGCATTGCCAGTACACAATGGTAAGCCTCCAAATGACCTCAGGTTAATTTATGAGAATGGAATAGCTTAGTATGAGTAACATTCTAGGTGCTTAAAGCCTGGTATTAACAAAATCTAATGTTACATACTTCAGACAGTTTCACCTCTCTCTAATATCCATGAATGAAGAGTAAGCCAAAAAAATCTATATTTCATATCCTTGTCAAATAAACTCTTCCCTCAATCTTATCATAAAGTAACAGAACTTTTTTTTTTTTTTTTTTCCCAGAGATCTAGAAAGAGAAAAGGAAGAGGAAAAAATAAAAGAAAATGGAAGTAAAAAAATTGCACAGAAACGAATATATGAATGTTTCAATTATTATTTAGAAACCRCTTGCATAAAAATATTATATTCTCTTGACTTTTGAAGCTTTTTTGCATTTCTAGAATATACTGAGATATATTTTAACCAAGTATTGTCTGTCAGTTTTTGTGACTTACTATCCAGCCCCAGAAAAGTATTTTTTTCTCATTATGATCTATATTAATATTTTCTCAATATGATCTATATTAATAGCACTGGAGGTGCCTGCACAATATTTTTTTCCTTATACCTCTGTTTAATGACATCTGACTTCAGCCTTGATGTTGTACTCAGAATACTCAGAGGAGTTCTCAAATTTGACATTTAGATGTCACAATACTCTAAAATTCCCACTTAGCTGTTGCTTGGGTAAATTACTAGAAAATGTGTAAATTTCAATTTAACCTTTTCAGCTGAACTGATGCACAAAAACTGAATGCTGAAAGTGTACAGCAGAATTAATATCCCAAAGCATTTTCTTATGTGTCTGATGCTTTCAATGTCTTATATGTATTCATTTTTAGTTGAAATTTCTTGTTAGTGGTTTCTAGCCTGACGATGACTTTGCACAGTTGTGTAAAGTTTGAGGTCTATGTGCATTACAGATCAGAGAAAATTAGTTTGCAATCCATTCTCTTGTCAACAAATGTGTCTATGAAATCTATGGGGTTGGAAAGAGACTTTCGATATGGAAATAGTTCTAACTAAGACATAATGCAGAGACTTATTCTAGATAAGGTTTTTGATTTGACCAAGCTAAGAGTGCTTAAAAATCTTGTACTAACCATGCACATTATTTCTTTCTATAATTTATTACTTTTTCATTTTAAGAACACTGGGTTCTCACGGGCACACTTTTGACTGGTTTTAGTGAGTTCAAATTTTCTTCAGTGAAATTTTGTAGCCTGTCCAATTAATAAATACCACTACTAAATTTATAGGTCTGTTGACTGAGAGTTATTTAAGTCAAATTAATCAATCAGGATCACATAAAAAGAACTACAATATAGAAACAATCCACTTTGGCTACAAAAATATTGTAGAGTTATGCTCAGCTGGTTACAAAATGATCCCAAGTCTTTTTCAAGCTATTGCTTTGTTATCTGTGAAACTTCATCTATGTTTCTTGCTACTTCACATTTATGCTTTACATTTGAAAAATGAAATATAGAAATATAGAAAATATTTTTTTGCTCATACTCAGTTTACCAAGCCAGCCATATTGCTTTCTAATCTTACAACCATGTTGGGTTAGACCAGTGGGCCATATAGCTGAATATCCCTTCTTTGACAGCAGTCCTTAGCTACTTGGCAGTGGAGAGACCATGACCAAAGGTGATTTTCCCAAGGGAAAAATCATCACCTGTCATTTCTCCAGATGCAGCAAACACATATTTTGTGATAGTGTGGTTCTGCATTTGAGCTCTCTCTTGGTTTAGCACAAAAAACAAATAAGCCAAAACCACTGCCAGTGACTAATAGTACATGCTTAAGGAAAAGTATACGAATGAGAAAGCAGCACATTATAAGAGTATTCTCTCAGCAATGTTTTTTTACACAGAGTTTTTGTAAGCCAAAGGTGCTATTTAACTGTCCTATTGGATTTTTCTTCCATGAAATTATCTGGTCACTTTTTTTAATCCCAGCACATTTTAGCATCCAGAGTTTGCTATTTTATCAACAATCTTTAAGCGCCATCTTTCTTTTTGCTTTTCTTTGTATTATTTTTACTATCCTAAATAACTTAATGTCATCATATGAAACTTTATTGCCTAACTATTCATTTCTTTTCACATGATTGATTTAGATAAGACACCCTTATGAGACTATTGAGGTAGTTACCTTACAGTATGAATGGTGATCATTTGCTCTTACCATCTGTCAAAAAATTGTTTATCCGTTTTAGGACCTTCTCTCATATCCTACTGTAGCTTAGTTTCTTTAAAAAAYTTTGAAGAAGGGCTTTGCTGAATATCTTTTGGATATTTGAAAAGCTATATCAGCTAAACCTTTGTCAGTATTAGTGTTGACTCCTTCAAAAAAGTTCTATAGGTTTGTGAGGCGTGACATCTCTTCACAAAAAAATTGCTTCTTCCCCAGTATTTCATGTTTATCTAATGTGCCCATTAATCAGGGACCTATCTTTTTTTATGGGGTTTACTTTCCCTAATCTTCATCAACCTCTGATTTTATCAATACTATTTCTTTTTTCCAGATCATTGATAAAAAGATTAAGTAAGAAGGGCCAGGAACTGATAATATTTCCCAATATTCTGAACAGATAACATGGTTTTTCATTCACTTAATGAATATTATTGGGCATTTAGGAATAGTTGGATTCCTGATTCCTTCATCAGAATATGTGGTAACTGGTCAACTATCTTAAAAACAAAACAAAACAAAACTTTATTTTGAGAGTAATAGATGTACTATCATGGGAAAAAATATACAAGCAAGTTTCCGTAAGTCCATGTTCAGTAGAATCTGTTATATCTCTCTTCTTGATTCTTTTTTAATCACAAGTCAAAGTGGGTACTTGATTCATCTGTAGTCAGTRTCAGGTTAGTAGGCCTATAATTGCCATGGCCTTCCTGTTTATTCTTATAAAACATTGACACAATAATAGCTTTCTTCTTCTTTTTTTTTAAGACTTTACAAAATTCTTAGGGTTATTGAAAAACAACTTTAATAGTCTAGAGCTCTTTCTCTAGAGTTACYAATTTTGAAATGACTAGCTTTAACAGATGCTCTGTAATATCTGAATAATAAATTTTCCAATAGAGAGTATTTCATCATCATAGCATAATATACCCATATAATTTGTTTTTCCCTCCAAACATAAAGCACTTTTGACTTCTCATGATTATTCTTGACAATTCTATGATTTTTTAGGTTTCCTTTTTTTCCTAATATTCCAAATATCCTGTCTAATTGCAGATTGGGTAATAGCACAATGGGACTATGATTTAATTTAAATAATCCTTCAGGTGCAATATCTGCCATCAGAATTTTCATTTTCTAGCAATATAGTACTGTGGAGGAAAGCTAGTATTTCCAACCCCCTGGATGACTCATGAAAACTATTTTGGGTTATTACAGAAAATGACATTAAGAGATCAAAAATAAGAAATTTCTAAGTGACCCTTCTTCTGGAATTAATCAGGATAACATAGCAAAGAARGGTATTGCCTGTTAGGAAAATCCCCCCAGAAGCTGGAATTGATATGGTGACTAAGACTCATGGGCAAAACAGCTTATTGGTGTCCTGGAATATATTCTGTATCTTTATCACAGGGTTCCTGGAAGTGATTCAGGTACCTAAACACAGGTTTTGGGGGCTGTGGGAAAAAGCATGAGAGACCCATGCACTTCTAGAGCAGCAGCTGATGACTGAGCAGTATGTTGGCTATCATATAGATGGGCTGTGTTTGGACACTTGCATTGCTGCTGCTGTGCCAGGCTGGGAGGATTACTTAAATTAATGGTGTCCGAGRTATTCTCTAATTGTGTTTTTCTTACCTTCTAGGTTTGCACTCAACATCGCGAGCTCTGGTAACTCAAGACAGCAGGCAAAAACTGCCTTGGAGATAGGAAATAGTACACAGTGCTAAATATCTAGTGAAATCAGGTCTTGAGCATCTTGAACATGTTTGAAATGCTTTTCATTCTAAATGCTATTTATAAACTAAGTCACTAAAATGTTAAAACATATGCTCTTCAAAGACTCATAGAAGAGATTAGTAGACTCTCATTCTTCTATTGACTCATATTTAGTCTGTGATGCTTAATAATTTCATATGTCCCATTGACCTATTTGCAAACTTAGACTAGTTATATTTGCTACTTTTGTAGAGACATTTTTTGCTTCTTGTGGATGAGGAATAATTATATCTATAATAAATATTTTGACTTGTGTAAAAGAATCTGAGCTAAATAAAACATGAGTAGCTTACTGCAGGTAAAGAATTTGCTGCTACTCTATTAAAGCTTACTAGTTAAATCCTGCTTGCTTGCTTGCTGCAAAATTGACTATCAGCAAAAGGAGAAAATGAATGCAGCAGTAGTTTTGTTGAACAGACACAGAATATATGGAGTGTGTTTTATTATTTTACTAGGTGAAAGTCTGGATCATATAATGACTTTCAGAGTATTAACGTATAGACCTTTTACCAGCTTACCAAAGTGATCATCTTTCTGTCATGCTTTTCAGCACAATTTTATGAGCTAGTTGGACGAACAGAAGAGCAGACAAGTGAAGAAAAGTAAACACAAAGGATATATTTAAAAGAGAATCTTTCTAGCTATGAATCCGATTCCTTCATTTCTCACTATTCTCTTCTCATTCTCAATATCAAAGGGGGTGGGGGGGGGAATTTGTTCATGTCCTGTTCTATTCACGCTCTGGCAGATCCAAATAGCAGATCATGACTTAGATATGTGTCATTTCTTCATAACAATGTGAGGTTTAAATATAAAAATACGAAGTTTCTAGTTCCCAGAACATTCTATGAGCATAAATCTAAAGACACCTCTCAGTAAAGACACCTTACTTGGGCACTACATTTAAAGGCATTGTGTAGAATTTCTTGGCTGCAGGTTGCTTTTTCTTTTTTTGGCTAAGTAAAAAGTGAAACAAGAAGAGAGCAAGAGAGACTGAAATGTAACTGTCCTGMAAAGTCACAAGCTACTCTGTAAAATTTTAAATATTCAGTTGTTTTGATAATTTAAGGAGCTTTATATACTTTAGTAGTTAACTGAACGGTCACCAACTCCTGTCACAAACTTTCATAGGAAAGCCCTATGAAAGCAAAATAAAAGCATTTCTTTAAAAGGTATTTTTATAATTTAATGAAAATATGATATGGCTTGTGAAAAGTTGCATAAATTGATGATAGGAGGAGTGGTAAGAGGATTTGGATGCTAGTCTAAATCAGAACTCTGATGGCCTGTACTTGTGGAAAGCAAATTCCAAGTGTAGCAAATTCCACTAGTGCAACAAATTAGCTCTGCCATCCAGGTAGTCTGGCAGACTCTTCTTGAAAGTGGTAGAGATGCTACAGAAGAAGATGTATAATGTACAGTGTGTTCCATAAAAGAATTTTTCCCTCCCTCTCAGATCATTAGAAGATGATTTATGACCTTAAGAGGATAGTTTCTGTAATTTTAATTCTGATTTTACTTATAGCTTTCTAATACCATTCTTATAAATGTGAAGGTTTTGGTCTTGGTGTCCTATGGTGGTGAGTTTTGAAAATTAACAACATCATATATCCAACATAGCCTATGCCTAATTTGTGTAAATGATTAATAGTACTAAATTACAAATACAGCAAAGTTTAATCATCCTAAACATCCAAAAAAGTATTTTTTCAGTAATGTGTAAGATACATGCTATTTTTTAATGCATAGACAAAATAAAATCTAATGAGGGTGACATTTATATATTTGAATATGATTTCATACATATTTAGATTTTTTTCTGCCTTGGTTATGACATCCCTTCTAAAGGATTTGTGACTATTAGCAAGTGCAAGATGCCATATATCTTTATGCACACAGATATGATTATAAAAATGAGAGAAAAGTCTGAAGGACACAGGTAATTCTCTCAAGATGTCCATACATGTTTTTCACATCCTAAACTGCCCAAATGGGCAATCCATAAAACTTCAGATAAGTATCCAGGTTTGTAAATTGAGACTTCAAGCTTTTGAAATTTGGTCATATTTACTCAGTAAGCTTCAATCAGCTACTTTTTAATACTAACTTCATGTTTCACTTGAAAAATAAAGACTTATGGCATTCTTTTCACATTTATCATTTCAGCCACTTGTCCACCAAAACAGGAATAGCACTTTTAAACCTACACAGGTAGAACATCCACAAACTTGAGAGTGAAATATTTCCCATCAGTATTTAGCATTTACTTTTAAAATGGTATGTTCTTGTCTGTAAAAATAAAGATTCCTACAAATTTATGCATCAGCATAAGAAAGTAAGACTAACGTTGATCTTGAAGGTGTTTCTCAAGCAATATCTCCATTGAAGTCAGGAGTTTTTATGCCTAATGATTTTCAAAGAACCTAAATGAAATGTCTTCCTTCTATTTTATGGCATGCACTGAGAAAATATTAGGCTACAGATATTACCTTGTGTTTTTGGAAAGCACTCAAAGCTGCAGGCACTAAAATATGATGGCTTTCTTAGTTACTGTAGTGTTTATCTTGTTTGAATAACATAGCTTGAAATCCTTTAATAATACCCCCCAAAAAGAAAGAAAGGGGAAAAAAAGAACCTCTGATAAAAGGATTTTTGGCTCTTCTATAATACTACAATTCAAACCAAATTGTTTTAATTCAAGTATTTAGAATGCAGTAACACATTTCAAAACTATAAAGTGTTTGCAGATAACCCAATTTCTTTGTACATAGAAATCTCAAAAGAGAGATGTGTTTGTTACTTAGTTTTGATCATTTATTTTGTATAAGTAATGACTGTAACCTAAAATAGTATTTTTTTTTAATTCCAGTAAAATATCTTCTATTCCATGTTTAGCACATGAAAAGACATATTTTTTTTGGAAAAAAATACAATAGTTGCAATTCTTCCTGAAGGGCTTACAATAAATGAGATTGATTTAGATATACTGTGGTGACAACAGCCTGGATCTAGAGCTGACTGGGTTGTTATTTTTTTTCCCTCCATTAATGAAGCCAGTCTAAAAAGGAAGAAAAGTAATCTCTACAAGAGCAGTGCTGAGGATGATCCTTTGGACCAGAGGAGAATCAGATTGCTGCTTTACATCGCACAGTTCGGTAAATTTTGCATAGGTCTTGTATTTCTCTGAGGCACGTCTTTCCTTTTGGGCTTTTGGTTCTTAAAGGTGAAATTCACCTCTCTCTCTTTCTCTCCATTGAAATCCCCAGAGGTTTGGACAGAAGGTTTTGAAAGGCTCTGTTTTGTCCCAAAGTAGAATGGAACCAAACACAAACTGTT
>NW_028186701.1:490594-649967 GCF_003343005.1 Rhea americana | reverse complement strand
TTTTCCTGAAGTGGTTACTTTTCTCTCCCAGCAAGGTTCTTATCTGCGGAGAACAATTGTGTGGTATAGGCGAGTCTGGAAAGAGGTAAGCATGTATTTAATCCAGGATAGCCAGTTAAATTAAAAGAACAGGTTGGGATATGGGGAATGTGCTTGGCCTGAATATATTTAGCAAGCACAGAAGATAGAGGGAAGTACATGTCTCTGCACTGCATCATGTATCTGGAGGCAAACTCCTTGCAAAGGATTATATAGCCCAGGACAAAGGTCCAGGCTTGTCTTCCAGGCTTTGTCACAAAGCTCAGAACAGGCAAAAGCTTGTGAGGAGAGAGGCAAAACTTCCTGTACCCCCTCAATAGGTAGAAAACACCAAAGATGGGACTTCTTGTCAACCTACCTAAAGAAAATTACTACAAATTTATCCTGCTCCTAAAGACACTTTGGAGGTTGATGGTCTCCCAGGCAAAAGTCCTTAAGCACTGTTCTAATGGATGAGTGGAATTTCTAGCCAGCTTCCTGGCATCCTGCACAAAGTCTAACTAAATGGACTTAGAAAAGAAGAAAAACAATGTTAAGTTAAAGGGGATGGTGGAGGGGAGAATTGTTTCCTTGCAGTCCAAAGTTATGATGTGCAGAATTTGTGTGGCTGTAAGCAACCACTACAGAGCTCCTCTGCATAGCGGCTCTACATGATGCTGAGACATAATAATAATAATAATACACTTAATATACTGCTCGCACCTTCCTTTTTGCACACTTTTGGAAAGAGATAGAAATTCTGCAATAAAATTCAAGGACACATGGAATTAGAGTCTCTGTCTGCAGTTTGCCCGTGGCATCCTTTTGGCCTCTAGATCCTTATGTGATAAGATTTAGTATTAGGCATAAAAAGATTTAATGTTTTGGGGGGGGGTCACTTAAACTTGTTTAATAGACATTTTCAAAGCTCCAGACAGTTAATTCAGACTCATTTGGATTGTTTATATGCCTGAAGTTTGAGAATGTGCTGTATCAACTGAAAAAAATACATATTACAAACATTATTAAAAATGCATTTAAATAAAGAGCAAGTTTGTTTCTGTCAGGGTTCTTTGTTGCCTGCATATGTAAAAGACCACATTAAAATAAACAAATGAGCATTTTATTTGAATGATCACACTCATAAACATAGGAGAATAACTTGACAGCTTGGCTACCCCCTGCAAGCTTGCTCACAGCATTGCTCCTGGCTGCTCACTCCCATCTTCTCCCACATTATACCTTTAATAGAAGAAATCATAGACTCCAGACACAACTAGCATAGACCTTTTCTTCTTCATTTCTCTCATAACTGCAATAGGTTGAACAACATATTACACAAATAGCTACATTACTGCTCAAAGTGTAGTCAAAGTATGTCAGAGGATAAAAGAGAAACTTCTATGTAGTTAAGCGCCTAAATGTGAACTGGACCTTCCTGCAGAAAAATAAATACCTGAGATCTAGTCACTTGCACTTCTGCAGCTATTCCTGTGTAAATATCACCACAAAGCTCCACAAAAATAATTATAGTGGAAATGATTCATGAGTATGGAAGTGCTGGTGAGGCATTCTCTAGGAAGCCTGCTTGATCTAGCAGTCTTCTCTTTTTCAAGTTACCAATTCCTATTTCTGTCTACCATCTTGGGGCTGCACAAGGAAGAGGTTCAACTGATGTGTTTGGACGTACAACAGAGATAATTACATAGATCTGAGTCTGGCAATTAAGCCTATCTGCATGGYTTGCATAGGAACATCTATGCCAATTTGTAATGGCAAGTCAATAATTATTGCTGGGGTGTAACTCATTGTACTTAATACAGTATCTTTAGTTAACCTGGAACATAAAGAAATGGTCTCTAAAGTCTAAAATTTGTCCTTAGCTTCCCATGCAGACATCCATGTGGTAAGAAGCTTTATGCACACAAGCTATTTTGCTAAGCTCAACAGAATGATTCAAATTCCTGATATAGCTTTGCTAGGATTTGCACAATCAGGATCTAGGTAAAATGATTAAAGAAATAACTCATCATTCAGCTTCTAAATATATGCTGAATATGGAATTTTTCAATGAAAAGGACTTTGAGTTTCCAAAACTGAGTATCGACCAAGGAGCTTCACCATCAGTTGAAGAAGCTTCCCCAATCCAAAGCACTGCTCCCCTACCTGAGATCAAGATCCCTATCATCAAGATTGTCACATTTACCCAAGGATGGAAGTCAGTCTAGAGCAAGAAAATCCAAGAATGGGCCACAGCAGCAAACAAACCCTGTTTGAGTACCTTGCTCCAGATTACTAGTAGCTGGAGCCAGGAGGTGGCATTACCAGGTAGGCATCTTTGTGCTTGCAAACTCACTAAAACTGAAAGCAGTTCATTGGGACCTAGCATTCTGTTCTTAATCTAGCTGTGCCAGTGAAGAGATTAATGCTCCAGCTGCTCATCACTACTCCCTGCTGGAGTTACCCCTTTATTACTTGGTCAATAAAACAATCACCTTTAATGATGAGTTACTGAAAGAGCTTTTACTGACAGCATTCTTCAACTGCTTCAGGCAAATTCAGACAGGTTATTGCATACAAGCATATTAATAGTTTAAATTATATGTCCGATTTTCTTTGAGATGAATTAGGGAACATCCACATGAGTGCTCCAGCACTGGCCTGTCTGGGTTGGTAACATCCAGGTGGAAGACAGTGTTCAGGAGCCAGGGACAGTAATAGTTCCATCCTTACAGCTGGATACAGAAAAGATAAAGGGCAAAATCAAACAGCAATTTTGAGGATATGAGTAGCAAGTAAATGGTGGACATAGCATACATATCCATCCTGTATAATCTCAATCTAACACAAAGTGTGGAAGCTTAGCATTTGCACAGGAACCATTTCCAAACCGAAATTAATGACAGGAGCTTATGCCTGTTGTCCAATCACAAGGCTCCAGATTTTAGAACTAGTTAAAATTAGTAACAAAGTTGTCAGCTTTGCTAAGAGTACAATCACATATTGCATATTGAAGAGTATATTTTGTAGGCACAGATACTATATTTTCAAATGCAACATCTGTTTATGGAGCAACACAGAAAGTGATGAAWCCACAACAATAAAAAGACAAAATGAAAAGACAGGATTTGTACTTTCACCCCAGTATTACAAGTATATTTACATATTGTATTTTATTTAATTGCATTTATGTATAGTACAGCATTTATTTATTGACTAGAAACATATTCTAATTAAATTACGTTAGTAAAAATAAACACCACAAGTAAACTATAATATTCTTTGATACTAAATTAATGCATTAGAATTGCCACTTTTCTACTATAGTCTAAGTAGAATACTGATCGTTAATAAAATACAATAACCATTCAACTCACGAGATTAGCCTGAGAAATCACTTGCTGYTATGGGCCAAGCTATTCTGTTAATCCGTACTCATGGGATTAGCAGTGATTATATCCTTTGGGAAATCATGCAGCTTTCTAAATATATTTCTAGTTTTCTTCACAAGTACTGATAGGAAAACAAGAAGCGAATGGAGTATACAGAGTGATTTCCCATGGTCTTTGAAAAGCAATTCATCTAATTGTATTACATTTACATAACTCCTAGGCCTTTTGCTTAAAAACTGGGCTTCCTTTAATCCATCTGTCATACTTTATTCTACTACAGGATAAAAATCACAACGTGCTTCAGAGAGTTAATCATTAAAGACTATGAATTGCAGTTTTATGCACAAAAGGGCATAGGTACTGGCACAAATACACATTATATTATCTTATCACACTATCAGCTACACATTTTACAGCCTTTGATCTTATCTAATAATAGATATATTGCTGAAATAATCACCATTTAAATATATTAGGTTGTTTGACATAGGTACTACACACAAGTAAAATCAATAATGATTATACAATCACTAGATACAATGTAAACTGCATACCACAAATGTCTTTACAGGGTTAGATAACATCACAGAAATCTAATGAAAGTCAATAGCCATTAGTTTTTAGAAGGAGCACTTGAACTTTTGGGATTTTTTTACAGCAACTAGTCCAACCATAGGTGCAAATTTTTAGAACAAATGAAGATCAAAGAAAGAATGACAAGTAGATTTAACAAATACATCTCCAGAACTGGTCAATATTTGCCGCTCTTTTGAAAAACTACTAAATATATGTTCATTTTCTGTAGTAAGTGGAATCTCTGCTAGCAAGATTATCCAGTACCTTAAAGTGAGAGTATAAATATAAGGTCTATTTGTGACAATAGTTTAACTTAATAATTACCACCTGTTAGCTCTCTAAAATTGTAGCCAGTGCGCCTGCTAAATAGAGAAGGTCACTACATGGAATTCCTTAGCAGAGCTTTATTGCACAGACTAGAGTAAAACAAGGAAACAGAACAACAAGAAAAAACTTTTATAGGCTTTTTAAATACGTGTTCAAAACTCGAACGTGGTTGGTAAATGATGTTTTTGTCAATTTGACTGACCTGAAAGTGACACCTGTTATTCTCATTACTCTTTCTGAAGCCACAGTGTTGTCTCTTTTCACTGTAYGAATATTTGCCTGGATTTAATATTGAAGGTATAGGATAGTATTTTGAGCTGAAAGGTGGAAATTTTGTCTTTTTATAGAAAAACTGTAGTGGTCATTAGAGAAATACAAGGCCTTATAGGAAGCTGAGAATTAAAACCATTGCAAATGTCTTTGGCACAGTAAGGTCACAAGGACTTTCACCACGATATAGACCATTTACATTTAATCAAAGATGAGTGCTACTTTGTCTCTACATAAAATCAATTGGTAGTTCTTAGTACTTTCCTGACAAAAGAAGATGTCCATTACCTTGACATAAATGTCCCACTGTTTTTGTAACCAATACAATATAGCAAAGATTCCATAGGTAAGAAAATTCTGAAAATAGGTGTAGAACTGAAAAAAAACCCAATCTCAGTTAAGTGTTATTTTAAGCTACATTCACAAGGCAATTCAATATTTATTTCATAGCTACATAGCTTTAAAATAGGTGATTTTCAAATCTCAATTCATAAGTAAACACCAAAAGAGGATAAAAAAGTATCTTGAAAATGTAATCCACTTATTCCTGACTTCTTATAAAATTAAAAGCTTTTGGGAGGTACAGAACCAATAGTTTATAACCTTTATCTTCTGTCCACTCTAAGGTGGCTGTCAAATTTACTGTTTAAGTTTTTCTTTGTAATCACACTATTACGCACTTCATCACCTTTCCCCAACCCCCATCATTCGATCTAATGGTTTAAAGGGAAAGGAAATTACTTGTCTTCACTGCCAGCACCTGACACTTTTATGGGTCATTTGTAATGAAGCTATTCTTTGGTTTTAATGGAGACCTTGATTTGGACCAGTGTGAATAATTGTCAAAAGGTGATTAATTAAATAATCACCACCACCCTGTAAAAAGGATCAACATATTACACTACACTGATCCAAAAGTTATTTTGGTCCTGCATTGGACTTCAAATTCTATGCATTTAAACAAGCCTTAAACTGGGCCATATAATTTACTATGCATTAATTATACATATATTGTGGCTAAAGTAAGAAAAAGTATTTTACAGCTCTTTTTAACTCTGTAAAATATGTTGCCAAAGCTTATAACAATAAAAGATCCTTCTAGGGAATAGTATTCCTGACTGACAAAACATACATACATATACATATACATATACATATATATATATATATTTAAACTAACAAGTATTGTCTACATAAAATTTAACGTATAGAAAGATTTCTATGCTTTAGAAACATAGGTTTAGCTGAGGCATGTATATAAAAAATTTCTCCACATTTAGTTATGTAGGAAGAGACAAGCATATGGTTAATAGCCTATACAGAAGATGGATGGATATGTACTGTTAAATCATGAAATATTATTCTTTAGTTTAGACAGTCCTGTACAGGTTCATGCACTGCTAACTCTTCCAAGTAATAAACTTTGTTAGAGCCTTATAGCCTTTATCATAGCTTATTGCCTTCAGTTGCTTTTAGAGAGCTGCAATACTAGTAACAATACTATTAATAATTTGTTCCTGGTCTAGATAAATGAAATGTCAGGATTCTGATCCACATTTTTAAGACTAAAGAAGATAATGCAGTAGTTTGGCTGCTGAACCTTTCCAGTAGAAATAAAGTTTAAAAATACTGCTGTTTAAGGTATGAAGAGATACCAGATGAAACACATTTATAAATAGTCATTGTGGGAAAAACTGGAGAGAGATTTTTTTTTAAAGCAACATTTCTGCACTTGTTCCAATGTCTACAAAATACTTCAATGGAGTGACAGCAGAGTCACRTTTCAGACAAACATTAAATAGCAAAAACATGTTAAATGATGATAGAAAAGGCAATGCTTCACAGAAATATGTAGGTGTCTGCTGTATACAAAAGGCAAATAGCTGTTTTGAACTGTGAGGACTATTTAAAGGTTTAGTGTACAGCTTGGATTCCTACTGCCTACATAAGTACAGAGACCTAAATCCACTGCATACTGGGACTAACTGATCAAAGAAGTAGTTAAATCTATCTATTGAAGATCTGGGTAGTCTTTGGAGGCAATTCTTTGAATGCAGATTAGTGATTTCATTGAAGTAGTCAATCAGCTGCTTTTTTCTGTTTGTTAAAATGTCACTGAGTGAGCACAGTAGATAAAAAATGATGAGCAAAAAATAATATTTCAACTTGAACAAACTTGCTATTTGTAGACTGGATCACATGAATCTGCTTCAGTCAAGATCATTTCAGAGCTACAGGAATGAATCCCACAAAGGGACTAAGTTTAATCATCCAATCCCAGACTGTATTGATTTTGGAACTACTTGCAATGACTATATAAATAAGCCATTTCTTTGCAACTGTATCTGGAGTCGGTCATGAACCCAAAACCTTCACAACCTGGTCCAAAGTGAATTATGCCCTGCAGAAATAAATTAATAAACCTAACACAGCTAGGCTTCTCTACCAACTTATTTTCACGTTTCAAGAGCTTAAAAATATAAAATCAATAATCATTTAGTCATAAGGGTAAATGAAGCGACATAACATCAAAGCATACCCTTTAGCCATTCAAGTCATTCTAGGTAATTTATCTCATCAAAAGGCACTGGTAATAATCCTTTCCACTCTGAGACAAGCCGCCACACAGCTGCTGTATTATCCTAGAGTAAACAAGTTTGGAGAAAATATTAAAAATCAATATCTGTTTCCTTCTATCAGGCCAGATGGCATCCATCATAAATCTGCCTTTGTAAAGAGTTTTTTAGGTTTAGCAGTCAGAGTGTGAAAGACAACTGAATTAACAACATAAAACTCAGCTCAGTTTAATAGGAATTGACACCTGGATTTCCTTAAACGTACAATATTGAGGCAACCGAACAATTTGCTAAAATTAAATAGACATGGAAAACAATCCATTACATTAATGTACTATCTAAAGGAAGCTTTGGCTAATCTTAGACACTTCAGATAGTAACATTAACTTCACAGAATCCGTAACAACACAAACATAAAAGGCTCACAATAGCCGTTTTTTGCATTCTTGTGGTTCTTATGCCATAAAACACAGTGATCACCTCTCCTTTGAGGGTCTGCCACAAAGGCCTACTGCTGTCAGGAGATGCTTATAGAGAAGTTTTGAAAAAACAAACCTGATTACAATGTCCTGAACACAATGATTACAATTCTCAATCAGATTTTGTAGCAGCTATTTAAATCACTATTGTATTGGGGAAAAAAAATTCTGCAAGTTTGTTTCAGTCAGTTAGATTTAGCTCAGTTGGTTAGAGCATGGTGTTCATAATGCTAAGGTTGTGAGTTCAATCCCTGCATGGGCCACTAGTTTGAGGGTTGGACTAGGTGATCTCCAGAGGTCCCTTCCAATCTTACCAATTCTGTGATACTTTACATACAGCTTTCACTTTGAGTGCTTGTGTGCTGCTACTGATTTCATCACTAAGCAGGCAACAGCTCTTCATCTCACAGCACAAACAAGGGCCTCAAAGTGAACAAGACTGACTTAAAGATGTCATATTAGAAGATAAAGCTGTCATTTAGAAGTGGCTGAAAGGCAGAGCTCAGAGGGTCGTCAGCAATGGCGTGGAGTCCAGTTGGAGAACTGTGGCTAGTGGCGTCCCCCAGGGATCAGTACTGGGTCCCATCCTGTTCAAATATTTCATCAATGACCTGAACGAGGGGATAGAGTGCCTCCTCAGCAAGTTTGCTGATGATACCAAGCTGGGAGAAGTGGCTGACACACCTGAGGGCTGTGCTGCCATTCAGAGAGATCTGACCAGGCTGGAGAGTTGGGCAGAGAGGAACATCATGAGGTTCAACAAGGGCAAGTGCAGAGTCCTGCACCTAGGGAGGAATAACCTCATGCACCAGTACARGCTGGGGGCTGACCTTCTGGAGAGCAGCTCTGCAGAGAAGGACCTGGGAGAGCTGGTGGATGACAAATTGACCATGAGCCATCAATGTGCCCTTGTGGCCAAGAAGGCCAATGGTATCCTGGGGTGCCTTAGGAAGACTGTTGCCAGCAGGTGGAGGGAGGTGATCCTGCCCCTCTCCTCAGCCCTGGGGAGGCCTCATCTCGAGTACTGTGTCCAGCTCTGGGCTCCYCACTACAAGAGAGACATGGAGCTCCTGGAGAGAGTCCAGCGTAGGGCTACGAAGATGATCAGAGGAGTGGAGCACCTGCCCTGTGAGGAAAGGCTGCGAGAGCTGGCCTCTTTAGCCTGCAGGAGAGAAGGCTGAGGGAGGGTCTTATCAATGTGTACAAGTACCTGAAGGGAGGGTGTCAAGGGGACAAACTCTTTTCAGTTGTCCCATGTGAAAGGACAAGAGGCAATGGGCAGAAATTGAAGCACAGGAAGTTCTGCCTGAACGTGAGGGGCAATTTCTTCCCTGTGAGAGTGACGGAGCACTGGACCAGGTTGCCCAGAGAGGTTGTGGCGTCTCCTTCTCTGGAGATATTCAAGGCCTGCCTGGACTCAAACGTATATAACATGCTCTAGGTGACTGTGCTTGAGCAAGGAGGTTGGACTAGATGTTCTCCAGAGGTCCCTTCCAACCTTACTGATTCTATGATTTTATATTACTTGCTCTAAGCCCTGCCAAGGGCTCTTTTCCCAAGCATAGTAGAAATTGGTTATCAGGTCACCTTTCAAAAACAAATGGACTGAAAAGTGTCATGCTGGACAGGTAATGTGAAACACTTCCACTTTAGACCATACCAGCTCTCTTTTACTAATGTGTGGCCTATTCTATTCGGTCACCGTTTTTCACCTTCTCCTGCAGGTTTTGCTTAAATAATCCTTTGCTCCTTGGGTGGGACTTCCACCCCTACATTTCAAATGTGAAAGAGCAGGAAAAACTGTGGTATAGGCCCTTCAGTGTTCAAGGTGACATCACTGCACATGGCTTTTGGACACATTTGAAAATCTATTTTCAAACAGAAACACTACTGCAAGCTTCCTCACAGTGTGGCTAACCACCATGCCACAATACAGTTTGATGCCAACTCAATTTCAAGGTTTGATACCATAGGAATCTAGGTCTCTTCTGGTTCACACATGACAGAGATATTTATGTGCTGAGGGAGTTTCAATTAGTTACTGACAGTAGTATAACTTACTTGTGACATTATATTTCAAACTTCATCAAAAACGTATGCTGTTTAATCAATCCATCATTTATTCTCAGTCATCTATATTTTCCCAAAGCTGATGCACACTCATTTCTCTGTGTTGGAGGGTGACTGAGACATCACTACAGTAGTCTTCCTTATGGCTAGAATCTCCTACTCCCATGCCAGCTTCCCTCATTCTTGAAAAGGTTTTCCCTTCTGATCCCGTTGTCAAGTTCATGCATTTGCTGCAGACACAGCACAAGCGACTTCATAGTAAAATTTACTAGCATAATAAGTTTCAGTTAGTAGCTGAGCTGGAGGGCAGAGAGTCTTGTGATGTAATAACATTTTCCTATGAAATTGCACCTTCAAAGAGAGTTGGAACAGAGAAACATAAAGCTGTGGGAGAAGGCAGCAAGCTGAAAGAAGTACCCAAAGAGAGAAAAAGGCAAAAAAGTCATGGTCATCTGAAGAAGCCTGAGCAGAGATTGGCAAGATGAGGGAGACATCTAACATACACGCAGATATGTTTGTGGGAACACGATCTAGATAGATATTTGGAAAGATATTTACTGTCTAGCATCTAGCAACGGTATTCCAAAACAGTGTTTCTCATGCATTTACAGGCTCCCTACTCCAAATCAGTATCAATAACTTTAGTCACATAAAAAGAATGACCGATTGTACCAGAAAAGTCATTAGATTTATTTTCCCTTCCTACAGATCTTTCATGAGATAGGATGGTTACATTGAAGGTAATTATATAATAGAAGATCATTTAAATAATAAAGGTGATGAGACAAACATGCTGGTTATTTCATCCTAAAAAGTATAATCATTATACCCTACTATATTATGTCAATGCTAAAGGCAATAGAGTTAGATTTTTATTAAGTGGAGTGCTAAAATTAGTCTACCTAATTTATTTTCTCTAAATAATGTTATTATTGATGTTATCATTTCTCTGTACTTAATGGTAGACAAATAAAGGTAATTATTTCAATGAGTACTGGCAGTATTACATACTTTATTAGGTGAAGGAGGAAGATTAAACAAAGTTTCTTCTAAAACACAATGAATGAAAAAATATTCTTTCATATTTTCATGATTCTTTTACATTTTGAGTTTGTTAATAGCACTAGTAACTCACACAGCCATGATTGGCATCCTTACTTAAAATTGCTTCTAGTAGTTCACTCTAGAGGGCATAAAGTCTTGGCTTAATACAGCACCCTACAAATGATTGTCTAGACTTCAAATGCTTATTTTTCTGAAAATATATTCCGTGCTTTTGATGCTAAGTTGAGGATGGGTGAACAAATGCCACAAATCAGAGATCTTTTGAACAAAGTACAAGAAATCTACTGTAGAGGGTTAGCTACTAGACCACATTACATTTACAGTCAAGACCATTGCTCTTTCCTCCATTTTGATTGATGTGGATTTAAGAACAGGTTCCTGGTTCACCTGAATTTTAGAAAGTGAAGACATATCATCCAGATTTGATGGGAAAAATCGACACACTGAGAATATCATGCAGCCTCATATATGTTGTATATAATTTGAATTGAATCTTTCATAATCCTGCACAAAATATTGCTAAGGGCAGATGATTAGTTACTCAAAACCACTCAGAGAGGAAAAATACTTCCACTAATCTAGGAACTGGATATGAATTAACAAAATTATGGCCCAAAAATTAAAGGGCTGCTAATGGGTTCAAGGCTCGGTATAGGTGCAAGTTTACTTTCATTGCTGAGGATGGATTCCTCTGTTGTAACTTTATCATTTAAAAATATGATGTCTAAGCCTGATGCAATCACCCTATGCCCTCTTTACAGTCAGTGGAAGAAAATAGACATCTCCAGAGAATGTTCTCTCTTATGCTAAGATAAGCATCTAAAATAGGCCAACTGAAATGCCCTTAGGAAACACTTACTTCTCTCCATTGATTGTAAAGGCAGACTAAAGTAAATAGCTTAAATGTAGACATCAAACTTTTATACGTCTAAAATTCCATCAAAATCTCGCCATGGGGAACTGATATTCAGCCTAGAGATCACTTAAATGCTTGTGCCACATCTAAGCTTAATCATATCTAAGCTTAATCAAGGTCAAAGTTATCTCCATAGATAAAAAGACTGAGTTAATTCCAAAATTTATGTGGAAGGCATATTCTATGAGATGCCTTCTTATACAGAGGCCTATAAAAAGAGTCATCAAGAGATCATCTAGTCCAACCCCCTGCTCAAGCAGGGTCAGCTAGAGCATGTTAGACAGGGTTGCATCCAGGCGGACTTTGAACATCTCTTCCAGTCCAAGATTCCCTAATTTACTCACCTGAGAGCATACTAAGGCCCTGTTTAATAATTTAACAGAAAAATTTAAATTCAATTCATGTCTGCACAGAAAATCATGCATATGGCACAATCCTATTTTTAAAATGGAAAATAAAAAAATTCATATGAACTCATAGGAGAAATTAAAGCTTGTTATTTTTAGAATTTTTTAATGAATATAGACTCTTTTGTTCTTTTGATAGGTATAATGAAAAATTGAACATTCCTAATTTCTACTTGTGGTGATTCTTTCATATTAGACATTTATTTACACAAATTACTGGTATTGAATTATATTCCTGCAACTCCTTTACTCATTGAGTACTTTTAATCTTTAATAGAACTAAAACAACTTTTCATTTATGCCACAAACCTATATTATGAAATAAGACAGGAAAATAACCTTGTTTTCAGATGGCAGAAAAAAATAAATGAGAATTTTGAGATATACATAATATACAACATATACTATATATGCATAGATTAATTTTCTTCTTTTCAAACATATCAACATACCTTCTAAATATTCACCTTTCAAATAGTCAGACAGATAGGCTACACCTATTCAAAAATACGTGAAATTTTAGCTCATTTTAGACTTTTAGAAAAAAAATACAATTGCTGTTTTTGTTGTTTTTACCTGAGATTTTTATCTGTAATCCATTGCTTTGTATAGCATGACTACCTCCTTTACTAATACTACAAGAGCAGTTGTGGTAGGTCTGATAACAATCCTACTAGACCTCTGTATTTGGAGGGCATCTAGYGATCTGGAACAGTCTCTGAAGTTTTGTATTCCTTAACTGGATTAAATACCAGGTGTCTATCTTCTCCATGAAACACAGGATGAGATTATATTAGCAGTAGATTTGATAATCATTTGCAGTGTTGATTAACACTGCAAAGCCTTGGCAATGACTGACTAAATTCTCCACCGTAGCAAGGCCAGAAATGCCCAAATTGAAAGAGCTTGACAGCTTTAGTATCCACAAGGGTAATTAAACCTTCAGCTCTTCCTAGGATTTTCTAGATGTTAGGATTACGATGACATTAACTGGGATGAGTGTGGCCTTACAAATGCAGGTGCTTACATTCTAGATACAGTATTTGGGTTATGATCAAAAGATAGGTACTTGAAAAATGATATTGATGTCTCGTAGATTTTAAAGCAATTCTTGTTGCTGGGGAGAGGAATTTAATTCAACAGTCCTAGCTCAGAGATTAGCAGAATCATATTTCTTTCAGGGACATGGGAGTGAGAAGTGTATTTGTATTCTGATAGGCCATTTTTTTCCAGGTTTTGGAAAACTACTATTATAATCTGTGCTTTCAGCCTTTCCTACAGTGACTATCACTTGTCTTTGGTTGGCTCCAGCTTTTATATCTGCAGCTCATTTTGGCTTATCTGCAACATCTGAAGTAGGTTCTAAGATAATTAAAATAAATTAATTTCTAGATGAAGCTGATTTACATTGGTATGATGTGTATCTAGCGAAAGTGGAAGACAAGAAGAATATTCTTGTTTGTATATTAATTAGTTTATATTTTACAAGTGCTGAACATAGCTAAAGGAAAGCACTATAAACTTTGCCGCTACAATGTTCTCAGTCTTTGCCCATATATTTTTAGGTAAACAAATTGGTAACATAGGTGATCACATTAGCAACAGTCCTGATAAAGTATTCACCAATACCAGAATTGAACTACATTCACCTCACAGGATTCAGAAGAAAGCTACAGTAACAACTCAAAGTCTGGAAAACTGCATTAAGAGACTGACTAAAAGACTAATAGATTCATTCTATTTCACTTCTCAAAGAGCAAGCTGAGCAGTTACTTGTGCTTTGTACATGTAGATGGAGAGAACATTTGAAGGGTCCTTCATCTAGCTCAGAAAGATATAACAGAATCTTTCGGCTGGACAGTAAATTTCAATAAATTCAGACATCTACAAAGCACATATTTTTAGCATTGGGGACTATTATCTATCAGAACAATTCAAGAATTCTTGTGATTCTCCCTTACTTTAAATAAAGGTTGGTATCTATAAAAGATATGTTTTGATTAAATCAGAATATATAGAATTTATGAAGAATTCTTTAGTGAAAATCTCAGTCTTGTGTCATTCAGAAAAGTCAAAACAAATTGTTACAATGGCCTACTCTGATCTTAAAAGTCTCTACCTGTTTTTGACTGAGATCCAAGTTTCATTTGATGCAAAGAATATTGAGGTTTTCAGCTGTGCAGGGAGATACAGGATCCTAGATAGTGGTATACAAACCCAAGAAATTTGAAGAAAATGAACGTATCATTTGCTAGGATGAGTTCTGATGAGAAAAGAAAAAAAAGAGAAAGTCTGATGTCTAGGACAGTAGGTATGTAAATTTTCTTGCAGATACTGTCACCAGTCTTTGAGCTAGAGCTCTGCTGCACTACCGAGATTTAAATAAATGCTTTTGGAAGCTTAGATGTATCCCAGAAAAGTCTTCTTACTTTGCTGTATTTCCACAATACGAATGGAGCCAAGATATCTGAACTACTGCTGTATTCCCTTTATATCAGATTTATTGCAGTAGCTTCACCACCAGAACAACCCTTTTACAATGTCTGAGGACTGGGCAACATCTCACATGAACATCCCTATCATTAATGTTGAGATACATCTGCTGAGACTATATTAGTCATCATCTCCTGTGCCAAGCTAGAAAACATCACTGCTTAGATACAGGAACTAATACACTATTATCATTATAAAGCATTAGTTTAAGGGAAAATGAGTCACAACATTCTCTTCAAATGCCGACTATCCCATCTACCCTTGCAATGACTGAAGAATATGAAACCGGGGTTCTTCCCTCCCATAGCCATGGGATGTTTCCTGGAGGTATCTAGATGCCACCTTACGAAAGGGGAAGATGAGACTTGCAGCTTCTCTTTATTGGCCCATAAATTCTATTTTGTATCAGTAATACTTTGCTTCAATTGATGAAGGATTTGAGAAAGTTTTTCAAAATATCTATTACTTTTTCTGGATAATTTTAGAAAGCCTGACTGAGCCTGAGCTGAGGTACAGTAACTTTGCTGTTTCTAACTTTTTTGACTAGAAGTTTAATAACTAAAGTAGTAGTCAAGTAACATCCAAAATCAGTCACAGGGTGGGTACAAAGCACAGAGCAAAATGGAGCACTATTGCAATGTCACAATATAAAAAGAAGACAAAAAACGATAGGAGTAAGGGTGTAAGATAAAGAAACATACTAACCACTTTCTAGCTGCTGCAGGTCCTGGAGATGCTTGAATTCCCTCATTATATTTCTCTAGGTACATGAGATTACAGCTCAAAGTCATTTCAGCATCAGTTTAGGCCAGCTAAAGCTGTCTTTCTTCTCCCTGTTCCTGATTAGACATTTTGTCCTCATGCTGTGTTTCCTCTCTGCCAGCACAAATGTTTGTACGTTCGCCAGGTGAAATGGATTGTGGAACTGCTCTGCCTGCTAGCTGCATGAGGAGTTTACCATCTAGACACACAGACATTCGCACCACCAGCATGACAGGGTGGGTAGCACAGGACAAGGACAAATGACCATAAGTGGGAGCTGATGAGAGAACAGAGAAAGTGTGGAGTTGAGGAATTAGAATCAGCAGTTCTACAAAAGACTCTTTATTGATCTATATTCTAAAATGCAGCCACAAGACCATCACATCCTGACCTTGTCAAGGTACTCAGAAAAAAAAAAAAAAAAAAAAAAAAAAAAAAAAAAAAGTTCCTTTACTTGTCTCACTTGTTGTGTCCAGGCCAACAGACATTCTTCAGGAGGCAGACAGAATATTACACAGGGCAGAGCCAAAGAAGCTGCCCACTGCCTTTTACCTAAAAGCAATTAGCATTCAATGCCTATGTGGAGGAGCAAATGGAGGATGCCCTCTGCTTAATTCAGAATACTGGAATAGAAGAGTTGTGGTTATGTATGTGTTTCATTTTCTCTTGTTGCTACTGCTCCACTGTTCAATAATAATTTAAAAGTTGCTGTAGAGGGTACTTCATACTGATTCTCAGGTGTGTATTCTAATACATGGCATACAGGATCCATATATTGCCTTATTCTCTGGCCCAGATAATATTTACTTCATATATAACTTTAGCACTACCAATCAAAAAGAATGAATGTGTAAGTACCCATTTAGGAGTATGAGAAGTTTCCCCTGTAAGTAGCAGCAGCCTGGACCTTCTGCATCCCACCTTGAAACTTAGCACTGGTGATGGTGACCGTCCTTCCATAGCACCGCTATGTGAAGACATACACCTCATGCTAGAAATCTGGTTACATCTGTTACTGCCAAGGAAATCAAAGAATTTGAGGCCCTCAGATTTGAGGTCTTCCTGCTACCTGCCTTAGCTATCTCAATCTTCAGTGTGCCAGCTTCAGTGAAACCTACTATAAAGCACCTAACTATTCTCAGACAGGGAGTCTAGGGATAGAACCCAGAGTGCAATATGCGCACAGTGAGACTGTACCACAACAACTGAAAGTTAGGTGCCAAGCTCTAGAAAAGTAGTTCACAGCAGTAACAGGGAAAATGAGGGACCTTTGTGCATGCTGAAGACATCTAAAATTGAATAGGCTCATCATTGTTTTTCCAAAACACACCACTTGAAAATGTCAGCTGTTTGGTCACACTCTGAAGATACTTGTCAAGCTGCATGCAGCCTGTTCGCTTGCTGGTGTGACTATTGTATCTGAGCTGTACAGCAACTCAGATCCTCCAGGAGAAATAAGAGAGGCTCCCATTCACACTGTTTCAAGATCTGATGTTCAGGACATCCCTGAGATTTGGGAAATACAGGTTCAAGCCCACTCGAACTCAGAGGAACTCATGAGTACCATTTTGGGGACAAATCTTTCAGCTTTTGTTCCATATGTGGAAGACTATTTTATTTTAATTTAATTTAATTTAATTTAATTTTGTTTTCTGGCTACATTTTGGACTGAGCATCTCTATGGCATTCAGTGTCCTGTGAGCAAGCTTGGCAAATGTCCTTCAGTGCACATTGTGCACTTGCTTTGGGTCTGGATGCAAATGGCCATAAGTGGGAGACAGGCTATGTCTATGTGGATTGCAAAGCATGCTACATGTCAAGCACAAAATTGGTGCATGCACTAGGCAATCAACATTCAGAAATCTGCAATATTAACAAAAATTATTCATGCACCATATATGCAATAAATATCAAGCCCTGAAATCAGTTGTAACTGATCCTTCCTGAATTTCACTTTCCATATCCATTCATTTCTCCTTCCCATTCTGGCATTGCTGAAGTTAGAGACATCTCTGTGCTTTATACTGGAGGAAGCTGATATTGCTCAGGAAAAATTCCCTAGGGAAAACATCTAGCCATCGAACACATTTTGCATTATTTACTTTTGTGCAAAGTCTCCAAAGCAGACTTTGCTAAGTCAGCTCTAGGAGCTGTGGAGATACTTAACCTAGTTAGGAAATAGTAAATCCATTGATTTAAAAGGGACTTAATTTAAACTATTACAAGAGTAAGTGCTCTTTAATGTCAAAAATGTCAAGTTGGAAAAGTGAGCTTTAAATTTCCAAATGTGTAATAGCTTCCTTAATGAGACAATTTCTTGACCAGTTCAGTTCTGACTGAGAGCTCCAGGAAGTAAGCAGCACATAGAGTTTGTTGGTAATATCTTGTTGAAATTATTTTCCAGTAGAATATCCTTTTTTTTTTCTCTCCCTAAACTGAAATTTTCTATATAGTCTGATATACTGTCTGGATACAAAAATGACAGTTCCTTGGTCTTCCCAGGAAGATTCTTGTCAATTTTATTTCTTATAGATGACTTGGCATATAGGCAGAAGACAGTCACCCAGCTGCTTGCCTGCCAATATCTCTCTCCTCCTGCAAGTCTGGCTTCAGGATGACAAGGTACCTATGGCATCTTTTCATTTTTCCTAATTCAACTTTTTTTTTTCCTCCTAAAAAAAGTAATGTTTTTCATAGGTGGAGATTTCCATTTTACATCTGTCTCTGGTGTCAAACCCTCTGTCCTTTCTCATACAGTAGCAAAACAGGAGCATCTCTGATGTAGCATCTGTTATTATAAGCATCATTTAGGTAGTAAATAGTACTGAGGGATCACATGCCTTAGGTCAGAAGAATGAACTGGTCATCTTGATTACAACATTAGCTTTAGTTACCTACGCCTCACTCACCAACCTAGCTTAGGCAGAACATTCAAACAATAAAACAGCACTTGAGCTTACTATGTGTATGTTAACATTAGAGAATCACTGATTCCTGCCATGGAATTATTAGTTTGAGCCTCACTTATGTTTCCTCTCATACTCCTCAGAGTTAGCCCCTACTTATATTTGTGTGTGCACAGGAGTCAGGCAGTGAGGATGCTTAATTTACAGTTCAACTAATGCTGCAGCGAAGAGAAAAGACAGAGAAGGAAAAGAAAAAGACCAACAGCGTACACAGTCAGAAGGCTGAAAAAATTGTTCCTACCTAGTTATCTCGACATAAGGTGCTATAGGAAATTTGAATGGCATTTTATCGATTCTAGCCTTTAGTTTCAAATAGAATCATTGATATTATATTGATATTAATGTATATGAGTATTATTTAATGCCTTGATCCCATTTATTAATTATACTTGTCACAAGAAAAAGCAATTTTAAAGGTAAAATCATTTATTTCAGTAAGAAAAAGTAAGCTAAAACCTATTTGATCTTTAATCTTTTGATCTCTGAGAATGTTTTTTCTAAAAAGACTATTAGTGCTGTTTAGCTTTAGTTTGGCAACAGCTAAGCTCAAACATTCGAAAGAGATGCTATGCCTAAACAAAGCAATCAGACAACATAATGGCTGATTTTCACAGCAATGGACTTCTGTCAAAGAACTGAAGCTTATACGTTATTAAACAATAATTAAGCACTTCAAGTGCTACTGTTTGTTAAATGGCAAAATTTATTGATTTGGCAAATCCAGTACCACATTGTATATTTTCTTTCAGTCTGTGTTCCTACATGCAGTTCAGCATTTTTAAATGTCAGCCACAAAGTATTATTGATCTGTAATTAAAAGTGCAGAGAAAAATTAGCATAGTAGAAGTTTATGGTCATTAGTACAAGTACTGTTAGGCAATTATTTAGCTTGCTATAACATCTCTTTTTTTTCAGATATTGACAGACAGTGAGATACTCATCTGCACACTTTTATTTTGCTAAAAAAGGCAGGTTTAATAGTTACCAAACAGTGGCATTTTATTGGGTAATTGATATCAGCATTTTGTGAGATTACTTTGAAATCGTTTTCTCTGAAGGGTTTTATTAAATGGAAGAATACAGAAGAAGAAAATAAATAGCAAGCATTACTGGTATAGTCATTACCTAGAAAAATTCATTATCTGAAATCAGGAACTGTTTTTCCTGTGTGAATAGGCTAGAGAGAGAAAATAAAAATGGTCCTAGGCCAGTTTCTATTAATTAATATTAATTGGGAACCTTACTGGCACTCTAAATGGAGGGACAGAGAATTGTATCTATATTTGGAGCAATGGGAAGAGAGGACCTTCTAGGACGAGGGAAAGAGTGGCGCCACAATCATGCTTGCCTGCTGCTTGCACAAACTGGGTCTAAGACCCCTCACCCTGGCTCACTTTATGGATAGTCATCAACAAGCATATGCCCCTGCTGTACAGCACCAGTTTACGGATGTTTGAGGATAATTTGGAGTATAAGTAAACACTTACAAAGTTTCTTGTTACTTGCTTTGTTTGAGGTACTCAGAGTTCTCAGGTACTGGCAGCTCTAGAGGCTTCATTCTAAATAAATTATACACTGAGAAATGAAAAGCTCTTCCTTTTGTTTCAGAAGAGTTCATTTAGCATTTCAGTTGCTCGAACTGACCAGAGACTTTGAGTTTCAAATTAGCTCATCAGCAGACTGCATTTCCTTGAAAAGCCTGCCAGTGTTATGCCTCCCTCATGCAGCAGTTGCCCCAGTGGGACTGCAAGTCACATCGTGTTTCTATGAGTTTTCCCATAGCTGGTGCAGTAGAAGGAAACAGGTGGATTACAAAGACTGTCTTGTTAAAAGATGMAGTTGACCAGGGAATCTGCCCCATAGGAGAGGCTACAGGTTTCCTAAATGCCCTTTTCCATAAGGCAATTTCCAAGAACTACCACAGGAAATGCAGTTCAGTACTGCTCTGATTTGAATCCTTATGGATCACTTTAGTTTCTCTCAACTCTGTTACAAAATTGCTAAAGGAAAAAATGGATGAAAAATCCTTTTTTTTTTTTTTTTTTTTTTTTTTTTTTTTTTTTTACAATTTTTTTTTTGTTTTGGTTTTTTTTTTTTCTAGTGGCTTCTGAGTTTTGGAGGATTTTACAGGATGTTTCCTGTGAAATTCTGTTTTGTAGGAGACATCATGTAAAACATTCCCATAGTAAAAATGCAAATTCTTTAAAACCTACAAGAACTATATGAGGCGCCTTTAGTGACAGTATATGAAAGTCAAGCTTGAAATTTTTAGGTAGAGCAATCTTTTCTCCTATTGTTGACAACTCCTGCGATGCTTGTCTGGACATAAGTGCGTATAGAAATATTTAGCTTCCATTTCTGGAGAGAAATAAATGACTCGCCTTACTAATTCCAAGTTTACAAAGATATCACAAGGATTGCTAGAAAGGCTTAGAAAGATGGAATGTAAAAGCTCAAGAAACATAAATAAAAATAAAGCACAGAACTTTTTTTAAATAGCTACTATTTTAAAGCTAATCTCATGATTATTGTGGCATAACAACATGCTATCAAGCATGTTAGTGGTAAGGAGTGAGATTGAATAGTAACAATGAGTTGCTAGTCTAAAATTCAAAACACACCTCAATCTAATTTTTTATCAATGGTATACAAACAGTGCAATATGCTGGGTAGTAAACAGGTGCTAGCAAGGTTGTACTATCTTTGATCATATGCAGAATATCCTAAAGATTGATATTTTCCCCTCATTAATCTAAACTATGGATAATGCTTTGGTAGTTCTTAGAGAGAAATCAAACTGTTCTTTTTTTTTTTTCTTCTTTTTTTTTCTTTTTTCCCTTGGAGACCATCCAAGTAAGAACAGAGGACTTCCTTGAAATTTCTTGAATAGTTCTAAGATTATGTTTTGGCTACTCAAGAACATTTGTCAAGGGATGTTAGTATTTCTTTTAACAGACAATTTGGTCTAGATTTCTTGCTGGCAGCAACAAGGAAGAAAAAATCCATTTTTATTTAGGTGAAGAAAATGATTCTTCATCTCTTTGTCGATAATATTGAAAGTAACTGCAGTTTCTGAAATTACAGCACACAATGTCATCGCTTTTTTGTTGGTAGGAAGCTTTGGCATGAATGAGTTGATTTTGTGTGAAACTTGGCTACATCAGGGGGAGATTCCCTGTGAGATTTCCAGACTTAACTTTTGCTCCTACAGTGGAATAAATAATTCCTTTGAAGTACATAGGAGATTTAGTATACTATCTATGTACCATGGATGAGTGTGGGCAAGAATCACCAAGACAGATTTCTCACCCATAGCCTGAAGCACTGAAGATCTTCCATATTCCATAAACCAATGGGATGTCTTGAATAGACATCATCTTAGTTAACTGTTAGGTGGCAACATCATATAGAGGAAGACTGGGAAATAATACAGCAATAGAACTGCTGGCTCCATGCACMCTATCCTGTGCAACACAACTCCTGAATGGAGACATCCCCTTATGACAATGGGACAACTGCATGTAGGAGTGGCATTCCTCACACAGACTTTTTAATCCATGCATTGAAAACTTYTTTGGTAGCCTCAGAGGAAAAAGAAGTTAGTGTTGTTTTCTGCGTTTCTTTTGTCACTTCAGCTGTAAAGTGTAATAACATAGTGTTTTTTTCTCCACCTTATCAGTGCAGAATGTACTGCTTTTATCAATATGCAAGTCCTTAAAATTCTATAAAATAATAATAGAAATGACATAGAAATCTATTCAGATCTTGCAACTCAGAGATATTTTTCCAGCTTTCACAGCTTATGTGAAGTAACATTTGGTGGTAAGACATGCACAATAAATTACTCTAAAATCTCTAAAAAAAAATCTCTAAAATCTAAAGGTTCCTTAACACATTCTTTTTTTTTTAACTCACGGTATGCTAACTACACTGCAGAAAAAAATTTCAGATCTCATTGTCTTTTATTTCCTTGTTTTGAGAGACATTATTAAAAAAATACATTCATGTTGCAACGTTAGACTTTTGTAAAGCCTTTTGAACAGTACTCTGTTACTTTGGTAAAATACACACACATGCACAAACATACAGAAGATATAATCATAAGCCCTTCCACTGTAATAGTAACCTTTCCGTAGACTTTCCAACTTGTCTGGTCTTCCTTGAAGGTCAATTGGGTTTTCAACTCTGTTATCTGCTAGGTGTTTGATGGAGTGGTCCAGATAACAGAGGAGAGAGCAAAGGAAAAAGAATTTTTTGAAGATCAAAAGTGCTTGTTCATTTTGTTATCTGACCCTATCTGTTGTCATAGTAACAGGTTTCTTTTAACCTCTGCCATCAGATGATTTGTCTCTATCTGTTATGAATTCTACTTTGACTGAGTAGCTGTTGTTAAAGTATAAAGCGAGTATTGGGTTTTTCAGTTTCCCGTTGCAATATTAAGAACTGAAAGATGGAAGATGAAGTCTATTTTCCCATTAAGTTGTTTAGTATTACCTTTTCAGAACTATTGAATTGTCATCCTAATTTGCCCAAAAAGATAAAACTTCCAAAATTATCACACAGAATCCTCAGTACTAGGGCTAATAGGATATACACAAAAATTCAAGACCAAATGCTGGGAGGAACAACACATTTCCTGGTCAAAGCTACAGAACTTCAAGTTACTCACTAAACACTCATTGCTTCCCCACAAAAACTGGAGCAGGTTGTGAGCTATTTAGTCACAGAAGGGTTCAGAAGAAGCCTATTTTTTTGCTGGATGTGCATCCTGGCAGGTCACAGAAGTCCTGTTTGCATGGGCTGTTAGACTATTAATTGTCTCCTCCCTTGGGTGACTTAATCATCATCCAACATATGGAAAGAGAACAAAAGATTATAGAACATGAACTGAATCATCATATCTGGTTCTCTGCTATTACAGACATAATAACATATTGCTTCTTTCAAAAATTGATTAGCTCTACTTTAAAATTAGAAGTGTGTTTTTTTTTTCCTCAGTTTCCTCTTCTGAAAGGCTACTTTGGAATCTCATGGGCAGTAATAGCCAACTCTTCTCCACCTTATTTTTATTAAATTCTTTTAGCTTCCTCTTATAAGAAAATCTCTGAAGCCAAAGCATAGGTCTGTGACACTTATAATTTACAAACGTATTAATTGGGATATAGTTAATATTGGTTAYCCAAATATAAAGATACTATAATAGTCTAACCAACAACAGTATACAAGTATTTTATAAAATTGTCATGGCATAGCTGGACACTATATATACAAATTTTGTTTAAGTATATGAGCAAGGTGGTCATCAAAGGGACAAAAACAATGTGTGTAGTTGCAGGTAGGAAGCATTCAAGTAATAGAAGGTTGGAAGACAAAGAATGAACACAAGGACTAGCTGATGAGATGCCCTTTTTGGAGGGAGCCAAATATTCAAAAATAAGGCATAAGCAAGGAAAATTGCAGAAGAAAGAAGAAAGCCCATTTCCATTCCAGCTTCTCTCCCCAAAAKGCTCTTGAGCCTGATCACCTTGGCCTCCACAACTAAGACCATCAAGGATTACAGTCATCATTGTTAACTACATTATATCTGCTCCATGACATTGTATACTCCCAGCTAATTTGTATATGTGGAGCTAAGGATCTGAGTTTTAAGAGCTAACAATCTTCATATGTACTGAGAATGATTAAAACTGTGTAAGAAGTAAACATTAGCACAGAGTGTGTTGTTAATGAACGAATTTCATAAGGTTTTGAAACTGGCCTCATTTTTAGTCTTAAATAAACACTCTCAACACAGTGATCTCTAATTCCTTAACTGCTGTTTCGATATAGATGTTCAGTTGCAACTACTCTCCATTCTTGTCATCATTCTAGCAAATTTTTGCTTCAGCTAACTTTGTCTTTCTATAGCACACGTGACCAAAATGTATTTTGAGCAAATGTTCACTCGATTTATTGAAGAATGTTTCTGTGGCTTATTTCCAGTTTCACAGTCTTTCATGACATTGGATTTGGTACTTGATAGAAGCATAGAATCAGTAAGGTTGGAAGAGACCTCTGGAGATCATCTAGTCCAATCTCCTTGCTCAAGCACAGTCACCTAGAGCATGTTTGAGTCCAGGCAGGCCTTGAATATCTCCAGAGAAGGAGACGCCACAACCTCTCTGGGCAACCTGGTCCAGTGCTCCGTCACTCTCACAGGGAAGAAATTGCCCCTCACGTTCAGGCAGAACTTCCTGTGCTTCAATTTCTGCCCATTGCCTCTTGTCCTGTCACATGGCACCACTGAGAAGAGCTTGTCCTCATCCCCTTGACACCCTCCCTTCAGGTACTTGTACACATTGATAAGACCCTCCCTCAGCCTTCTCTCCTGCAGGCTAAAGAGGCCCAGCTCTCGCAGCCTTTCCTCACAGGGCAGGTGCTCCACTCCTCTGATCATCTTCGTAGCCCTACGCTGGACTCTCTCCAGGAGCTCCATGTCTCTCTTGTAGTGGGGAGCCCAGAGCTGGACACAGTACTCGAGATGAGGCCTCCCCAGGGCTGAGGAGAGGGGCAGGATCACCTCCCTCCACCTGCTGGCAACAGTCTTCCTAAGGCACCCCAGGATACCATTGGCCTTCTTGGCCACAAGGGCACATTGATGGCTCATAGTCAATTTGTCATCCACCAGCTCTCCCAGGTCCTTCTCTGCAGAGCTGCTCTCCAGAAGGTCAGCCCTCAGCCTGTACTGGTGCGTGAGGTTATTCCTCCCTAGGTGCAGGACTCTGCACTTGCCCTTGTTGAACCTCATGATGTTCCTCTCTGCCCAACTCTCCAGCCTGTCCAGGTCTCTCTGAATGGCAGCACAGCCACTCCTCCCAGCTTGGTATCATCAGCAAACTTGCTGAGGAGACACTCTGTGCCTTCATGCAGGTTACCGATAAGCTGAACAGGATGGGACCCAGTACTGATCCCTGGGGGACGCCACTAGCCACAGGCTTCCCACTGGACTCCACGCCACTGATGACTACCCTCTGAGCTCTGCCCTTCAGCCAGCTCTCAATCCACCTCACTGCTCACTCGTCCAGCCCACACTTCTTGAGCTTATCTAGGAGGATGCCATGGGAGACAGCGTTGAAAGCCTTGCTGAAGTCAAGGTATACAACATCCACTGCTCTGCCCTCATCTACCCAGCCAGTAATGCCATCAAAGAAGGGTATCAGATTGGTTAACCATGATTTTCCCTTGGTGAATCCATGCTGGCTACTCCTGATCACCTTCTTTTCCTCCGTATGCTTGGGGATGACATCCAGGAGGAGCTGTTCCATCACCTTTCCAGGGAYRGAGGTGAGGCTGACCAGCCTATAGTTGCCCAGGTCCTCCTTCTTGCCCTTTTTGAAGACTGGAGTGACATTGTCTTTCTTCCCGTCCTCAGGCACCTCTCCAGGTCTCCACAGCCTTTCAAAGATGATGGAGAGTGGCCTGTCAACAACATCTGCCAGCTCCCTCAGTACCCGTGYGTGCATCTCATCAGGGCCCATGGATTTGTGGATGTCAAGCTTGCCCAGAAGGTCTGTAATCCTTTCCTCCTCAACCAAAGGAAAATCTTCCCTTCTCCAGACTTTCTCCCTTGTCTCCAGACTCTGGGATTCATGGGGGCCGCCCTTAGCAGTGAAGACTGAAGCAAAGAAGGCAGTCAGTAATTCTGCCTTCTCTRTATCTCTTGCCACTAGGGCCCCCGCACCATTCAGGAGCAGGCCCATTTTTTTCCCTAGTCGTCCTCTTGCTGCTGATGTATTTGAAGAAGCCCTTCCTATTGTCCTTGACATCCTTTGCCAGACTCAATTCTAAATGGGCCTTAGCCTTCCTCGCCGCATCTCTACATACTCTGACTGCATTCCTATAATTCTCCCAAGTAGCCTGTCCCCTCTTCCACATTCTGTGTACTTTCTTCTTCTGTCTGAATTTGGCCAAGAGCTCCTTGCTCACCCATGCAGGTCTCCTGCCCACTTTGCTGCACTTCTTTTTCATAGGGATGCACTGCTCTTGAGCTTGGAGGAAGTGATGTTTGAATAGTAGCCAGCTCTCGTGGACCCCCCTTCCTTCTAGAGTCTTAACCCATGAGATTCTACGAATTAGTTCTCTGAATAGCCCAAAGTCTGCTCTCCTGAAGTCCAGGGTTGCAATCCTGCTTGTTGCCCTAGTTCTTTCATGCYGGATCCTGAACTCCACCATGTCATGGTCACTGCAGCCAAGGCTGCCCCCAACCTTCACATCTCTAACCAGTCCCTSTCTGTTGRTAAGGACAAGATGCAGCAGGACACCCTTCCTCGTAGGCTCCTCCACCATTTGTGACAAGAAGTTGTCACTGATGCATTGCAGGAGCCTCCTGGACTTCTTGTGCCTTGCTGTGTAGTCCTTCCAGCAGATGTCAGGGTGGTGAAAGTCCCCCATGAGAACCAGGGCCTGTGATCGTAAGGCTACTTCCAGCTGTCTGTAGAAGGTCTCATCAACTTTCTCTTCCTGGTCAGGTGGCCTTTAGTAGACACCCACAAAGGCCTGTGTTAGCCTGTCCTTTTATCTTTACCCATAAGCTCTCGACTGCCTCTTCCTCCTTCTCCACCCCTAGACAGAGCTYRATGCATTCCAGTTGCTCTCTCACATAAAGAGCAACTCCACCACCTCGCCTTCCTGGCCTGTCTTTCCTAAAAAGCACATGACATAACAGCATTCATGACATCCATGACAGCATTCCAGTCATGTGAACTATCCCCCCATGTCTCTGTGATGGCAGTGAGATCATGGCCCTGCGACCACACACAGATCCCCAGTTCCTCCTGTTTGTTCCCCATGCTGGGTGCATTGGTGTACATGCCTGCAGGTTTCCCTGGAAGAGTGTATGGRGGTCCCCCATAGCCATGTCTCGTATGTAAATCCGCAGCTGCATGGAGGCCTCCCGACTCRAGCTGTGTTTTATTGACTATCTCTCTCTCTAACTCTCTCCTTCCCCCTTCCTACCTAGTTTAAAGCCCTCTTTACCAGGCTGGCCAACCTGTTGGCAAAGGCAAATGTGCCGYGCTTGGTGAGGTGAATCCCATCTCTCCCTACCAGTTGTCGATCTTCAAAYCATGTTCCATGGTCATGGAATCCAAAACTCTGTTGCCAACACCAGCGGCATAGCCAGTTGTTCATTTGTAAAATTTTCCTACCCCTCCTCCCATCCTTCTCCCTCTTTGGCAGGACCGATGAGAAGACCACCTGGGCTCCCAGACCCTTGACCACCATGCCCAAGGCCTTGAAGTCTTGTTTGATTGTTTCCAACTTGCTCTCTGTATTGTTAGTACCCACGTGAAAGAGCAGCAGAGGGTAGTGGTCTGATGAGCAGACAAGCCTTGGTAACCTTTCAGATACATCTCGTATCCTTGCCCCCGGTAGGCATCAAACCTCTCTAGAGGAGGGGTCAGGATGGCAGACAGTCACCTCTGTCCCCCACAGCATGGAATCACCCACTACAACCACTCRTCATCTCTTCCAAGTGGTCACGTAAGGCACAGGGTCAGACAGCCCAGTTGCTTCCCTTGAGGTCAGGTCCGTGTCCTCCTCATCATGGAGTGCACTAAACMTGTTCTTCAACTGTAACTCCAAGTCCACAGGAGGATTAGGGGCCTTTCGTCTTTTTGTTCGAGAAGCAACTAGCTTCCAGCCTTCTTCTACAGTGCTATGCTGTACTATTTCACTCTGCACARAGCCTTCMAGCAACTCCCCTGCTGCAGGGGATAGGGACTCCTGGAGCAGTGCGGTCTCTGAGAATGCCCTGTCTATCTCCTGCTCACTTTCTCGCATATTTTGCAATCTACTGACTTCATCCCGCAACTCTTTGAATTGACCACACAAATCGTCAACAACAACATTCCTCTTGCAGGAGGGCAGAYCATCAGTCCAGGCCTTCTGGAGAGGCTCCAAGCATTCCCTGCAGCCTGAGACCTGTAGGACAGCATCTGCTGCAAGAGGCTCTGTCTGGGTTGAAGCTTCCGACACAGCTGATGTAGCAATTCCCACAGTCACAGGCAAATATGCTTTGCAGCAAGTTATAACCATGTTTGCGAGAGTGGGCACTAATAGCACTGGAAAAAGAAAGATGTCCTCTTGCACCTAACTGTGCTCCTCCTGCGCAAACTGTTGCGTCTGTTTGCTGCCTCTGTTATCCATTTCATAATCCAGGCCTGAAGTTTTCAGCCAGTCTAAAAAGCTGAAAGTTTTGGACCTTTATTCTTTGTAGACTACGATAGGAAAGAAAAAAAGTAAGCTTAATTCTTTAACTAATAATTATATGCATCTATTTGATGCTGCTCTTATGGGGGAACCATTATTTATAGCTTCTTGTTTAGCTCTGAGACTAAAACTCCAAATTAAGAACAACTCATCTTTATATCAAAAATGCTTTGAAAGATGGCTGAGGTGGTTGCCAGGCCAAGATGTAAGGTAGGTATTTATTAATGGTTGTTAAGCTAATTTACTTTAAATGGATTAAAAGAGGCTATAATCAAATGTTTACCAAAACACATGGCAATAATCAATCTGTCTGTGAAGACAAGGTTGACAGTTCACGTTGATTTTTTAAGCAATATGGAAAGCCAGTAGATCTTTTAGCTTAGTTCCTTAAAGAAATAAGTTTTATAAATTGGGATATCTAACTGTCTGTCTAATATCTTTTGAACTTCTTAGCAAATTTCTAACAGATTTGATACAGGAGTAGAGATTTCAAAAAAATGTGAAGTTTCCACAAGCTTTCAGGTGGCTGGATGGAGGAGAAAGACCTGCAGAAATGAAGGATGTACCATGATTTTTAATATTAGAATCAGAAAACCATGTAGAAATGTGTTATGGAAGCATTAATCTGTTAGACATGGAGCAATTCAACCACAAAACAAAAGTCACAAGAAACCAGGCTTCCTAACTGGTTCATAAAATTGTTATAGCTGCTATTGGTACTCACTGTTCTGAAAAATTCCTGATTTAGAAGAAGACACTGCATTCAAACACCTCTGGGCTGTCAGATGGCTGAGCTGAGATTGAGTTCTGTGCAGCTGACTGCCTAAAGGTTCCTTAAGGATGTGCAGCAGGGCGGAGGCTCACGGATCTGCAAAGAATATTTGGCAAAAGTAAGAAATTTATTTTGTTATGCAAAACACACATCTCAGGAAAAACAAGATTCTTAGAACACGAGACTGATTACTTTAGGTAGARGAGATGCTTAACCTAGATATGCATTTGAGTGGGCATTCTATAATCAAGAAATCTCTGGTGTCAAGCTAAGTTGATAGAAAATCGATGGTAAGTTCTCCACCAAGTGCCAACTTTCTCAAATGTAGGACATACAATGCGTTAGGAAGACTGTTGCCAGCARGTGGAGGGAGGTGATCCTGCCCCTCTCCTCAGCCCTGGGGAGGCCTCATCTCGAGTACTGTGTCCAGCTCTGGGCTCCCCACTACAAGAGAGACATGGAGCTCCTGGAGAGAGTCCAGCGTAGGGCTACGAAGATGATCAGAGGAGTGGAGCACCTGYCCTGTGAGGAAAGGCTGCGAGAGCTGGGCCTCTTTAGCCTGCAGGAGAGAAGGCTGAGGGAGGGTCTTATCAATGTGTACAAGTACCTGAAGGGAGGGTGTCAAGGGGACAAACTCTTTTCAGTTGTCCCATGTGAAAGGACAAGAGGCAATGGGCAGAAATTGAAGCACAGGAAGTTCTGCCTGAACGTGAGGGGCAATTTCTTCCCTGTGAGAGTGACGGAGCACTGGACCAGGTTGCCCAGAGAGGTTGTGGCGTCTCCTTCTCTGGAGATATTCAAGGCCTGCCTGGACTCAAACGTATATAACATRCTCTAGGTGACTGTGCTTGAGCAAGGAGRTTGGACTAGATGATCTCCAGAGGTCCCTTCCAACCTTACCAATTCTATGATTCTATGATGTGCAATTAACATTTCACAAAACACCAGCTAATCAAAATAGCCTTTTAAAGCGGATGTGATGATGTAGCTGATTAACAATGTTATTCTTTTTAATTAACATGAATCTTGTGATGAGAGATGACTGCTTTAAGTGTCTATACAGTAGTTACTGAATACACATGGGAAGATTGCCAGAGAAGCTGTTCTTCATCTGCTAAGAATAGATTTTAAGAAGGATGAGGGATATGCTCTCTTAAGAGGTTATACATTCATGTATTATGGGCATTAGAAATTAATAGTTGGATTTTAACTTAACTCTCATTAATTTTAAAAAGGATTTTACATCTCTGTTTTATAAGATGACTGTTTATTTAATGTAACCCTAGATGCCTGATTTTACTTTGATAATTGATCAGACTTAYAGTTTTGATAGTTTTCTTCCTAGCAATCTTGTGTTACATTGAGAATTTAGTATTTAGTAGTGTGCTCTATTTGTACTAATGTTTTCCCTAGGTGGATACCTGCAGCTTCACTTCACTTTGGATGTCCAGTCTGTCCTAAGAGCTGACTGTTTTTATGCTACCTGCAAATCTTACCTGGTCTTGTGGTACTTGAGTCAGGAGCTTTTTGGAATGGCTTAAAGCCACATTGTTTGCCTGATATGAGCTACATGACAGTGTGACATGGGCAGCTGGAGTGTGCTCACTGTGGCTAGCTGCTGTAGGTACGCAGCTAGGACTGTCCTAAAAGGCAGTAGACACCAAGATTTTCCTGTGGTTCATCTAAGGCCCTGTTTTACCGTGAAGATGGAAGATGAGATCAGATTTTAGTATCTTCAGTCCCATGCCAGAATTATAGTAGAGGAACACTCTTATAGATGAAGGAGAAACATCTGTGTCTGATGACTTATACTTCAAACTTTCTATCCCACCAGTATAATTATTACTGGCAGATAAAGTTTTGATTTAGGACTACAGATCTCAATTCTGCAAACACTTATGCGTGTGTTTAATTTTAAGAATGCAAATAGTTCCATTGTGGTTTGTGAAACTATTCATGTGCTTAGAGTTATGCATGTGCATAAATGTCAGGATTGCTGCCTAAGGACATAATTTACCAGTTATCTTCAGGAAAAAGAAATGTCTTCTACACAGGGYAAGGATTTCTTTCAGAAATGCCTACATGGGATATTGTTTTTACAGTCATTTTTAGATGACTTACTTTCTAAAAATACTGGTTTATGGGATTTTCTTTTGACTGTTTTATGGATATATCTTCCTTTTTTATTGAGGTATTTTCTGGAGAGAATTTTAAAGCAGTTTTCAAAAGCTACTCAAACCCAGCTTCTTCTCTTTAGAGCTGGCACGGGTGCGCCTGGTTCCTTTAGATCTGCAAACTGGGGAATCTACAGGCAGGTCAGATCTCAGGAGAGGAGTTTGTCATATGGAAATGTTTAACGGTCCAGCTTATACTCTGTATAGTCTCTCTTTTATCTTTTCAGGGTTTGAACATGATCCTTTCAAAGCCAGATAACCCAGAAAAATCCTCATGACTGCTGTGCTCACTCCCTGATTTCTATAATCACAGTCCAGGAGGAATAGGTTACYATGACAATATTGTTACAATAGTTTTTTCTTTTTTAAAAAAATCTCTCTCTAGGTGCTAAAGTCCTTTTTTGTTCTTCAAAATGATACTTTCTGTCATTTTATACATGCTACAGTCAAAAAACGAACTTTAAAAATATTTTGTTATGTGAAAAGGTATTGCTTGTTAGTACTTCCTAATCAGAGGAACATGGTTAGAAACACCTAGTACATTTAGAAAACCCCTTCTTCTACATGTCCAGCTATATGCTGTTGAAATATCCTTACAAACTTTTGTTTATTCAAACATGTCTAATATAACATGAGGCTCACTTTGGTGTGTCCCTTCATTAAACTGTTAAGATCATCATCACACTACAGACATTGATCTTCTCATCTAGTAATTTCTACTTTTAAAAACATTTTGCTCATTAGCAATTATCTTCAATAAATTTGAGCTAGAAGAGAGATAACCACTAGATGATAACTTACATACACTACCAGAAGTCAGGGCCAAAACTCTGATTACATCTTAGGTCTCTATAATCAATGTTTGCTTTTCATAATGTTGTTAAACATAAGAAGTGAGACCACAGGTAAACTGATGCAATTTAGGGGTTTGATTATGGAATTTCATATAGTTATTTCATAGGACAATTTGTTGTAAGACTATAAGGGACCTCATGAGGTCTGTAGTCCAATTTTATGCTCAAAGCAGGGTAAGCTATGAAGTCAAACCAGGTTTTATCCAATCCAGTCTTGAAATCGTTCAAGGAGGGAGGCTGAACAACCCTGGACTGAACATCCCTGGGAAGCCTGTTCCCATATATGACTATCCTCATGTCCTGAAAGCCTCATCAAAGCTACACAGCTATCTGGGACCAAGATTTCTCTCCCTATCTTCAATTCCATCCCTAGATATTTAGCCTGACTCATTGCCTTAGTAACTGATGTAAAGGTGTTAGTTCTGATCAAGTAAAATTATAGAGCACCAGTTCATTGAAATAAATCACGCTTCTCTCATGCTTAAAATTATGTGTGTGCTTCATGCTCTGATATATTAGGCCCTAATCCTTAATGGAATGGTTGTGTGGTGCAGGGAACATTTTTGCAGATACTGTCTACAGTGATGAAGTAATTTTAAGCATTTAACTTATGAACACAGATGAATAGCTGGGGTTGCTACAACTTTCTCAACCCTAGGTGAAATCCACAATACTTAGACATTCAGAAGAAATCTATAAACAATGGTTTCTAAAGATGGCTGTTGAAATCAGTGATTTCCTACCAACCTAATGTTTCTAGTTGATCTGACCTTTTGTTGAGATGTGAATCCCAGGCCTAAAAGTTTGACTAAACATTAACATTAGATTGAAGAAAGGTGAGAATAATATATCTGCCTGCACATAAACAGAGACAGATACAATCTGCAAATCAATGCATATTTTTGAAACTCGATGTATTGTTCTGCTACTGTAAAAAATGCTGCTGAGGATGTTACCCTGATAAAACTAGGTAGTTTCTTTTTTTGAAGTAATACCATTGAGAGCTCAGTTAGAGACTAAGTAATACTTCAGAGTACAATGCTTGTTTCTAAAGAGGTATTGATAATCAAGTCCAAAGTACAATTCTAAACTGTGCTTATGGTGAAGGCATTTTATCTCTCTTAATTGTGATTGATTAGAGAATGCATAAAACACTATAATATAATACAAGAAGTGTACAGAAATAGCACAATATATCCGAGTTTCTATTACTAGATAAATCCTGGGTGGCCATATAGCTTTTGAAAAAGGAAGATAAGATAGGCAAATGAAAAGTCACCTTGATGGAATCAAATACAAGAGTATTCTATATGGGGTATTTAGCAACAAATAAATGATTTAGGATATTGGATTATATAGTATGATATTAGGATTCTAACCTACAGAGAGYGTAGTATCACTGGGTAGGGAATTAGAAAGAGGTAAAGAACTCATTCTTTGTTTGGTGACCAAAACTTCTGATGCAGATAGACTTTTGATTTTTGGAAAGACAGTCACTGTTCCTCAGAATCTGTTTCTTTCTCTCTCTTTCTTTTTTATTATTTCTTTTCTTTCTTTCTTTTCTTTTCTTTTCTTTTCTTTTCTTTTCTTTTCTTTTCTTTTCTTTTCTTTTNTTTTTTTTTTCTTTCTTTCTTTTTTTTTTTTTGGCTAGGCAGTAAGTACAGTATCAGGAAGTAAAAAAAAATCTTCTATATTTTGTCCATCTTTCATAACTTTTATTGTGATTTATTTTGCTGAGTGACAGTTGAGGAACTTTCCAGAAATGCGGCGTTTGCTGTGGCACCCTGGCAAACTAGTGATAGGCTTGGCCAGACAGCTCCTGAAGACAGGAATGTACGTGGAAAGCACCATTTGTACCACACCTGGAGCTAGAGTCTGGATTTCTGGTGTGTATAGGGAGATCAAGGCATGTGGGAAAAAGGGCCGGAAACATATGAGGTACAGAAACCACATGGGGAGTGGGAGAGCTGGCAGAGCAGCTGGTCTCCAGATGATGCTGAGATCAAATGACTGAGTACTTCAGCATGGCTTAAATAGTTAGGAAGTGTGGAGATGGAGCTCTCCCTCATACACAAGAATGCACTTGTATTGCTGCTATAATTAATTCTTTCTTAAGCATCAGAGTATCAGAAAGAAAAATAAAGTCATTGAGATGATTCCCTGATAAAGATGAAGGTTTCCTCTATTGCCCCATAAAAGTCTCTGAAATCTCCTAGTTCTTGGGGAACCATACAGTTTATAGGCTATGAACCTTTGGCTCATACTGGAGTTATTCATTCCAGCAAAGCAAGTTTATAGATCATAGCTGTTGTATTACTATGCAACGATCTGAGCTTTAACACACTCATGTAACCGAAGGATATTCTCAGGGCCTCTGCAGAAACTATGCACTAATTGTTAATGCTGCTGCCACTTCATTTCTCTTGCTCTTGTGACCTGTTCCTGTGATCTTCACTGGGCATATGATAGCTGTATATGCTTGCATACACTGTAATCACATCCTTATTATGCTATGGAGGCATTAGAGGATGTGCAATTCTGAGCTACTCTGTTTCAGCTCATGGTAGCTTATAGAGTTTGTTACTTTTAACAAAAACTGCAGCAATTTGTTTAGATCTGAGTACTGTCCAGCTCTGATCTTTTATTTTTCAAAGGCAAAGTTATTCAGAAGTTCTAAAGGGAACATCAGTTTCTACATGAGGCAGAAATCTTACTTTCCTCCTCTTTCTAGTGCGGTCTTTCAAAATCTGCTAGCAATGTTTGGGAGTATAAGAATAATTCCTGTACCAAAGAACTCTAAATGTAAAAAGACAAAACAAATGAATATGACTGATAAGGGAAAAACAGCTCACACAAAGTGATCCAATGGGAAATTTGCCTCTTAAGTGTAAATAGACACTTTGTTCCCCTTAAACTTACTATTATTAGTCAGCTAATGTTTTATAGACATCACAGTAGAAATGGGCATTTCAGAAAGATCTGAAATCACATTATAGGTTAGGTGTCCCTCTAAGCACGAACAGACTGTGAAATTAAGGCCTAGAGGGGAAGCAACATTCCCAAGATCACATGGCAACGTAAGAGAAAGCTAGAGATAGATCACAAGACATCTGGACTCTTTAGTTAGGGGCCTGTCCACTGGCTTATGTTGTTTCCTTTGAGAAGTTTGGTTTATGCAAATATTAGCTGCTCTGTATTAAGCCCTGTGCTGGTTAAGTGCTTCTGAGCAGACCTTATGTTTGCACATTCTCAAGCCTACCCATGCTCTCCACTAGTCCTTTTCTCCCTCCAAGAAGTGAAGTCCGAAGCAAAGCTGTAATTCACAAGCCTCAAAGTTTCTATAAGGCATTCTCTGCAGCTTTGGGTGCAGTCTGCATGGAAAATTTCAGCTATTAAAAGGAACAGAAACTTAGATAACACCAGAGGACAAGGATCTACAATGAAAGCAGTTAGGTAACCATAAGAGCCACTGACTTGCCATTACTCTAACAGCTATAAAAACATTGCCAATGGGACTATGAGAYCAGTCTGGCCACAGCTGTCATTGTCTTCAAAAGGCAACAAGTAAAGCACTTGTGTTTTTGCCTTGTATAAATACTTTTACTTGTATTCACATTTGAAATGAGGACAATGGGCAGAGGCATTTTCATCTAAAGAGAAAACAGGAGCTGTAATAAAGGTGTTATGAACAAACCATTTCTATTCCATAATTTTCAACCTCATCAGTGAAAGTGATTTCATTCTCTAACAGTGTTCATTGCAGTATCTTCACTTCACAGGTAACTAATCTTTGCAAGAAGTTTTCACATCCTATATAGCTACAGCATATTTCTTTGCCCTCTTGAAACCATGTACTCAATTGGCAGGATCCAACTACCCCAGGAGACAATACGCCTGACCAGCTGACACAGACGGGGCTTAGTCTGTAGGGAGGGCTGAATTTCCTTAGCATGACAGTGGCCAGGATTTTATTGGCACAGAGGGTTTGTGTTAAGCATGTGAACATATGTTCCTTGGGTCTGCAGGAGGAGCAGTTGCAGATCACTTAATATCCAGCTTGGGTCTTATGTAATCCTCCTGCTTTGACTAGGGAAAGATTCACTGTGCGTCTGAGTTTACCAAGGGCTACATAGTTTACAGAACTAGTAACCTGGCTGATTATGCGCAGAAGTTTTGGCTGGTAACTTCATTCTGCATGGTTTAATGTTTCTGATTTAATAGAGTTTAAAATTTAAAATAAAATGCTCTGAATCCCTCTAAATTACAAAAGAAAAAAAATGTACACATCTTCAGGAGAATAAACTGGTCCAATTCCTTTAATTTGATTGATAGTTCAATTTTAGTACACACAAATCTTATATTATAGGTCACATCCAATACAACATTTTAGCATCTAAAGACAACCATCAAAATACTTAACATTAGTTACCTGCTTTCTGGATAAAAATTAAAACTAGGGTCCCTAATAAGTAAATAGATTTCTCAGAATGTATTGCAATTGAAAATACAAAGAAACACTGTGGCTGAAATCCTGCCTAGTTCAGTTCTAAATGACACAGGTACAGGAAGAGAACCTCATCTGCTCAGGATCTGCAGTCTGAAGCCTTCAAAATGATTGAAGGTGGGATTCCAGCTACCTAGCTATCTGGAAGTAAGATAGACATCTAAGCTTGGGTCAGTAATTCTGGACTATTTATACAGTTAATGGAGATAAATAGACACCTGCAGAAGGCCGTTCATCTCATGCTAAGAAAGGTTCCTAGAAATAGGCTAGATGAATAAGTGTTTCTTGCTGGTTTATAATTCTTACTCTTGAAGTAGAAAAAAAATCTTGTCATGAGAAAACGCAAAGGATTCAGAGAGATTTGCTTCATACATGCTTCAGTGATAGGGATTCAAAGAAAAATAGATTTTGATCTGAAAGACCTGACCGTGTGAAATGAGAGAATGAGAATTTGTTTCCATTTAGCTTCTCAGACAAGGGATTACTCATGTTAGAGGTGGTAAAAGCTGTTGTCAGAAGGCGGACAAAAATCAGTGAGGAACAGAAGACTATGACTCCGACAGCACCTCTCTCAKAAGATTGTTTCTTCTGTTACAGAATACTTGGGTAAAGAAAATCTTTTCTGAACTTTGATGGACTGAGTAGGCAGGGAGGAAAGATCTGCCAGGTACATGGGCATAAAATGTGATATATGATATTTCAAAGATCAGTCTCATTTCATCTCTATTCTGTCTTTTCACATCATGCCTTCACGAACATGAAGATACAAGAGTAACTTGGGCTCATGAGAAGTCTTGACTCAGAGGAATCCTCTACATATTTGATTTCTCATCACAGGCTGTAATTTTCCCAGGGTTTGGATGTCTCAATCACCTTGGGAAATTTCATACGAAAAAAATCATAAACTACTAGTCCACTAAAAATGTTTGTAAATATTCACTGACATGCTGATAAAGGTTGAATAATTATTTAAAACGAACTCCAAGGTGTACAGCAGAGATTTATGATTGGGAAGATTGTTGTAATGATTGTACATAATTCAGAATGAATTTATGGAGTATATGAAAGTTTTGCAATTGGCTTGCTGGGAACAGGATCAGGGCTTTGTTTTGCTGTAATAAGGCCATTACCAAATCTAGCCTAGTATAGCACTATCTCCTCTTAAAGTTTCCAATCCACTTCCATCATATTTTCTTCAATTTAATTTTCAAAATTTTGTGAAATGAACTTCCAGATTTTTAGTGTCATTTCTTAGGCACAATACTATACTCCAAAGCCTTCAAAAGTCTCTCAGAGCTGTCAGGAGTGAGTTAATAAAAGCCTGAAATTTTTAAAGACATAAAAATAAGGATAGGATTTATACTGGCATTTGATTACTGCAGCATTTTCTTACAGATGAATGGACTCTTCTGGGGTGAAGATAAATATTCTTGAATTTTCTGAAAGGTATTTGAATTATTGTTATTTTTCATAAAATACAGGGCTGTGCAATGAGGGCAAAATATTTTTACAATATTACCAACTAATAATACCAACTAATGTAGCCTATTTCTGGTTAGTAGGGAAAAAAATAACAACAAAAAAATCCCAACGTCTTTAAATTTTCATTGCAGTTTGTTTGACAGTTATAATATTTTTTTCCTCAGACCTTCACAGCTGATGGTTTGTGCTTGTGATTTAGCAATACTGATACAAAAGAATATCTGTTTATGAGATCTGAATGTCTAGAAAATCTGGCCACTTCATGCTAGCTGAAGTGAAGAGAGTTTCTCATTAATTTTACTAACTTTACATTGGATATACATCCAGTAGAAACAGTCTGGGTTTTAGTGCATAGATAAATAAGGAGATATTTTCAGTTATATTGCTGCCTTAAGTGAGTAAGTAATTATTAAATTAAAAGAAGTGAAAATAAACTTTTTTCAAAAAAAGATAAATAACATAATTTCTTAATATTAAAAAAGAAATCTGTTTCATAAATTCTTAAAAAATGCAGAAAACAAAAACATTTTAATATTTTTTATGTTTTTAAATATTACTTCTGCAACACTTTTTATAATTTTGTAGCAGCTGAAAAACAGTCAGGGTACTTTCTGTGTGTTTCTTTTCCTTTTTTTTTTTTTTTTTTTAGCAAAATATCCTAATGCCATTTTAGCAAGTTTGATTTTTCCTTTTGAAGGAAAAATAATAAAATGTTTTCTTTGTATTGATTGAAGAAATATAGTGCTTATTTTTTGCTTGGTTTTCTAGTAGTTATTCAATAGGTTAAAGGGCAATGCCATCTGTTTCCTAACAGGACGTTTTGTGTAAGATTTGCAAGTCCTACAGGTACCTTTAAGCATGGATAAATATGCACTCATGGTTTCAGCTGGATAGTTTTTCACCACCAAAGGATGATTATGTTGTGTGCYTTGAGACATAGGCTATAATATATTTCCTGTCCCTTTATTGCATTTTGGAATCATAAACAATGACTGTTTGGCTCAAAGCCATTTATTCAGCCCAAAAAGACATTATTTGCACAACAAAAATCAATAAAAATGTTACTAGGTCTGGCTGGATACTTTGCTTAACTGTGATATTTGTCTGTCACTGATGGCATGCCATCTCTCGTAGGAGACTGGGGCCAAAACAGAGCTATTGATCCAGTCATCAGTGATGGATACTGGCATTTGGAATGGGCTGCTGCAGAGAATCTCGATTAAAAAAAAAATTTCTATGTTTTGCCTGCAGCAGAGTCAAGATAACCTGAATGAGGAGATTTTCTCTTTTATATTGGGTTTCTCCTCTTGTGGTTGTTAAATGCTCTGGACCAAAGTTCATTATTGAAAGAATTAAGTCAATCTATGTTTAGCCAAAGGCTTTGACATCATATCAAGCTCTCCTGATTTAGACACAAGCTAGTTGTCCTTTTCATCACCTTAAAAGTGTAGGGGAAGTGTTTTATACACATCAGTGATAGAAGTGATATGCTGGGGTGTGTTTACACTTTTTTTCTATTGTAAAACATCAAATTATGTCTAAGAAAAACAAGACAAAAATGTTTCTTACACATTGTTGTATAAACACTGACATATCCTTTGAGGTGCTGAGTAGTCATTGCTCTAGCTTTAAGGTGTGTTTAAGGTATGTTTAAGGTATGTAAATTTAAGGTATTCAACACTGAAAAACTTCTAGGTTTTGGCTCTAGGTTATCTAATTATAAAACATCACTGTGACTGCTTAGGAAAATATATGGCTGCTAAAATATAAGAAAGTTATAGCCTCTTCTCAATGAATAGTGTTTAAAAGACTGTCACCCGGTATTTTCAAAAAGTTACTTGAAAATTAAACTGCCTGCATGCYGCCGGCCACCATTTTGACAGGCTTTCCAGGAATGAAATATTAGATGAAATTGCAATTGTTGTGAAATATAGTGCTACAATTGCTATTTTTTCATTCTTTCTTAGATGAAAATTAAAAATGACTAGCATCAAGGTTCTACGTTTTACAAGTTTTATATTATATGTATTTGTGAATTTAGGATGGATTTTTTTCCATATTCATATATATCAATAATAAAAAACTATATAAATTATGAATGTGGCACTATAGACCTCTACACATATGCTTTTACATTAAAAGCATATTTTTACATTGCCTGTAAAAATAGCCTGTTATTATTCAGCTTTTTCTATTAGTACTATGTGCTAACTGTGAAGACTAATGTAAAAATCATGTACATTAACTGGATTCAGTTCTTCAAATGGAAATCTATTCTATCATAATAAGGTAGGAGAATTAGCCTTATCTGAACTAAAATGTTTAGTGAATTGAAATTCCTCTTGTAATGAATGAAACTGATGATGTCATCTGATTTTTCTAAGGTGCAGTTGTGCTTTCAGTAGCATGCTGAAACTGGCAGTGGACACTGAAGTGGAAAAATAAAAARCCCCAGTATTTATGACAAACATAAGCAACAGAGTCAAATCTCAACCAAACTTTATARATTTAATATTTTTGAAGTTATTCTTAGCAAGCAGTTGAAGTACTTTAAGTAGGTGTTATATACCAGGAATATATGCTTAAGGAATCTAAATAAGGATTGTAACACATAGTAAAGATTTAGTAAATACTTTTCTAGTCCAAAATCAATGCCATCGATTGTCATTAAAGCGGAAAACTAAAAACAATGAAGTGGTTTCTAATTTTCAGGCTCCTGCTGGAGTCCACCCTGTCTTTTCCCCTTTCCAGTTAAGAACATCATTAAATGGTGAGAGCAAACAGCATATTGAGAGGCCAAGTGTTTTATTAATTCATCATCAGAATTATCTCAGCACATTAATATTAATAGCCTCAAATTGGATTTCATTTAGGAAGTGAAATAAATATGCTGATAGTAAAAGCCTACATAGCCAATGAATCTTTCCAAATGGCACTTATACAGTGCAATACTCAAAATAGATTTGATAATGCTGACTTCCTTCAGTGCAGGGGCACCTTCTGGGTAGAATTTCATTCTGGTCTGAAACTCACTGAAATTTTAACTGAAAAGGACTTGCTTCCTCTTTTGGGAGCTTTTTGCTTAAATGATTGAAACATCGAATACTTCCCTTTACCTGACACCTTTTTCCTCCCCTTTGCTGACTTTATTAGACAGTCATACCTAAAACCCTTATGAATTGCATTCTGTTTTTCGTTACAGCATGTGACTATTTATCTGGGAGTATTATTTTGGCCTCACACTTAGTGCATATTTTTTAGCCTTTCATTATTACATTCTCTATACCCTTAGAGTCCTAGACTTAGTTTGTGGCTGTTTTCAGGGAGAATAGAACAAGTAATGAAAAGGAAATGCCTAAGAACATGATATGTCCAGCATTTGCAAGGATACTGCTCAGCCCAAGGAGGAGATGAGTGGAGTAGTAGAAACGAAGCTGCAGCTGGACGTGGACTTCACTAAAGGCACTTTCTTATCAGGTCAGTCAACTGTTATACACAGCTCCAGCCTTTCTTCTTTCTCCTCTGCCTCCTACAGTAAATCAGACTGTTTCTACACCTTCTTGTTGCCATGCTCCTCCTCTGTTAATCTGAAAAAAAATAGCCAGTCAGAAGGAAAATGCTCACTGATGACTTTTTACATAAGCTATCTGGCATCTTTCCTAATAGAGCTATTTTGCAGTAATACCAGCTTCAGGCAGATTTAGGTGACATAGACACCTCCACAGACATATTCACTACTCAGTTATTTCCTGCTGTTCGTGTATGCGAGGACACACTTACATCTGTTGGAGATTATCATATAGAGATGACCTGGTTGCAGCACCTTTCAGGCAGCCAAGGAGTCTGCCTTGGGAGCCAGAATTGGAAGAGCTGAAAATACACAGATGCCTTTCTACTTTCTCAATTATTGTCATTGCTGGCAGGCAGACAGATTAGTCAGACACAGGCACAGTGTATGTCTATGGGTCASTTGCTGGAACCACAGGATACTGTGAGAATAGTTTAATTTTTTTGTTCTTCGGTGCTTCTCAAGAGAAGACAAAACCAAAATTGTACCACTGTAAATATAATGCTACAAAGAAAATATCAATCTTCTGAGTCAAAATCAAGAACCCATTCACCGTAGTGAGTCCTCTATTTTGCAACTGTGATGTTATGGCAGGAATGTAGAGTCGTCATTGCAGAGATGTGGGTGACTGGGTGTGGATTTGAGCTTTCATGGTGCCACTGAGCGAATGCTTTGAGATTCTGGCTTACCTTCCCATTGACAAGTCAAACCACTAAAGCAAACTGGGAATGTGGCTCAGGTCATATGTTTCTACCCTGGGCTCTTTCAGTTCTCTATRGTAGCCATAAAACTTTAAACACAAGATGAAGTAAACATACTCTATTGATATTTTTATATTGTTTAAATAGATTTCACATAAATAATTTAGAAGAGGAAAACAACTGTATTCAGAAGAGAGCAAAACCAGRCACATACTTTCTCTTCCCCCAAGCAAACTATGGGAAACTTACCCTGAGCAGGAGCACAGTGCTCTGGACAAATGCATCTGGATGTGCTACCTTCATCCTGCAAGCGTTTCTTGCATAATGACCATGCCTGAAGACTGAGGTATGACTGGACCTTTTTGATGGAGTTTGTTACCTCTGAGATGTGGAGAAACAGCTAAAAAACATTCATGACGAGATATGGCTGCCAACTGACCTTCTTGAAAAAGAATAGCTTGAGGAAGACTTTACACTCTGCTCATAACAGACTGAGGTAAGAGCTGCTTTTACGGCCATGAATCAGCTTCCACCAGATRAAGTACTGGCTCTCCTTCCAAACAAATAAGAGGCATGAAGGTTTATTAGAACTTTAGGCAGAACTGTTAGTAAGAAATAAATTCTGCATTTTAAATTGTCTGAAATTTGAATCTCTTGTTTCAAACAGCCTAGCTTTACATGTTATATTCAGGAAGTTCAGCAGCCTTCTACATTCTACATGGCAAAACAGAAAGGATGTTCCATGTATGATAAAATCAATGTTAAACAAGAATGAAGATACTTCTGTGAGTGACTTTTTTTTTCTCTCTTTTGGTACCAGAAGTGTCCAAGGATTATAAACTGAGAATTACTAAGAATTACAACATCCTGGAACTGGCACAGATTTATTGTCTATTCGTTTAATTTATCTGTGTTTTGGATTCCAACTGACTCACAGAATGATTCTTTCTGTAATGCAACCACAATGAAGACGCTTTCTTTAGTGCTTGAAAGGGACTGAGATTGTCAGGTGAACAGAGCCGTGTAGAGCCCTTGAGATGCTGAGATTATCCAAGTTCTATTTAAATTGTCCTTTTCACCTCAAAATATCTGGGTTCTTCAGTTTAGTATCTGTCACAGTATAGCCAAACCAAATGCAGCATGTTCAGGTAGATAATATCTCGCTTCTAATGTTTTGGGTGGCTGTTTCCCATAGCACAACAGGGAGCCGTATGCTGAGTAAGACTATATTGACTATCTTCCATGCTGATGATCGGAGCAACAGAAACACATTCATGTGTCATACTATGAAAATCAAAAGACTCCTTTCTGACTGCTCATCTCTTCTCTGGGAGGTAGATAGCAAGTGACAAGGTATTTATAAGTCATACATATCATAGGCTATATCTATTCCTCTGTCCTGTCACCTAAGTTGTTCTGTTTTCTGGTACTCTCTTCCCTCTTTCCATTCTTCATTTCTTTAACATGGTGATGCAACACCCATAAATTATGATGCAAATTCATGGTATTGTTTATGCAAAAGCTGACAGTGCCAGATTATTTCTTAGGGCTGTCACTTTTCGTCTTTATGCAAACAGTACTACTTCTGCTCTTGATGTAAAATAATAGTTTTCAACTGTTTCTCCTTCTTTATGAGACRTTGTACATCTTTTGCACAATTTTTAATAGAAATTTGGTACAAGAGAAGATGGTCTGAACAACTAACACTTCAAATACTGGGCTTGTATGAATATATATGTGCATGTATGTGCCTATGTGCATGCACTTATATATATGTATATTTACATGTGCAAAATATTTAGGCAGTTCTAGTTACAAGTATATATATTTATAAAATTAATCTGTATTAGCATTGCTTGATTTTTATTTTAGCTGCCATACCGAGTCTAGCAGATGTTTTCAGATATCATCTTTAATCAATGTATCTGCATCTTTCAAAGACCATACCACAACTTCATCTCTGATGGTTAAAAATATTCTTTCAATTTACTGCTAAAATACATTAATTTTTATATTGATTTGCTCTTGTGCAAGCACGTTTAGCATCAACAGTCCTTTGTCTTTCCGTTGTGTTTACCAAGTAAATATGTTTATAGAGAATGATCATATATTATCTCAACTTTTGTTTCACTAGTCTCCTCTTGTTCTTGTTCTCTAAATCCCTTATTATGTGAGTAGGCTGTTTTTGCGTTGCAAAAATTACCATTTTAAACATAGATAATCAGAACTGAGCCTGACATTCTAACAAGATCTTACTAAAGACTTGTGCAACAGAATTAATATTTCCTTGTCTTTACTGAAAATACTCTTTCTGCTAACTTCTGGAACTAAATCGTTCATGTCTGCATGACATTTACATTGACTAATCATCAACAATTATGTCCAGTTCCCTTTTCATTTTTTTCAGCTCTAGTTAGTGAGCCCAATCTTTAGCAAAGGTTCTTCTGGTTTGTCTGTAAGAAGATGTGATTTTGCACTTCATCTTAATGAGGGAGTTAATAAGGAATTCCAACTCTTCCTGCATATTTTCAATCTCTGAACTTTGGCAACATACTGCAACTGTGCCACCTGCAAATTTCCTAAGAATACACCTAGTCTTTTCATCAAGATGACTAGTGATCATATTAACACTCTCTGTTAGAGGGAGGACACAAAATTTTATGCATCACTAGACAGACTTACTGTGGCAGTTTCTATACCCTTAATAAATGCATGCTCAAATTGACAGGAATAACTGACAAGGAAGAAATAGGGGTAAATATAGTAACTGGCAGAGTAACAACAAAAAAATGCAAAAACCCTTATGCTAAAACATTTATAATGATGCACTTACAAAACTCAATGACAGAATCAAAATATTTTGGTTATTTTTATGATTCTCTCATGCAAGCTCCAGAAATGAATCTCTTGCCCTGAGCTGCAGATATACACAAAATATTGGAAAGATTCCTCATGTTGAAAGAATGAGATTTGAAAGTCAGCAGAAGATGCCTATTTAAAGACTTTTACAATCCATATGACCWATGAAGGAGCAAGAAAACTGATGATTCAGGTAGACTCAGATGATATTCTATAAGCATTCAACTCAACATAGGCCTTATAACATAAAAACTTTCTACTAGAAATAAGATAGAAGAACTGTTTGTCAAAATTTATCAGCAGTAAGCTGATGTGATAGCATCATCTTAACTTATTTAGGAACACAATCTCTGCTACAAACAGTAAAAAAAAAATTCAAGAACCAGTAACAATCTTTTCATCTATCTACTCATTTTTTAAAGTATTTTCATTGTGATGGTTCCTGTGTGATGGACTAGAAGATGAAAATTGGAAATTCCATTACCACTAGGAGAAAAAATTGCCTCACAGTTCATCTTTTCTCTTTGGAGGGAACATTTCCTTCATGTTTCCTAWTTTTTTTTCTGTATGTTTCTTTACCACTATAGCAATAATCGTAGAATCATAGAATCAGAAAGGTTGGAAGGGACCTCTGGAGATCATCTAGTCCAAACCCCCTGCTCAAGCACAGTCACCTAGAGCATGTTAGACAGGGTTGCATCTAGGCAAGCTTTGACTATCTCCAGAGAAGGAGACTCCACAACCTCTCTGGGCAACCTGGTCCAGTGCTCTGTCACTTTCACAGGGAAGAAACTCCTCCTCCTATTCAGCAAGAACTTCCTGTCGTTCAGTTTTTGCCCATTGCCTCTTGTCCTGTCACATGGCACCACTGAGAAGAGCTTGTCCTCATCCCCTTGACACCCTCCCTTCAGGTACTTGTACACATTGATAAGACCCTCCCTCAGCCTTCTCTCCTGCAGGCTAAAGAGGCCCAGCTCTCGCAGCCTTTCCTCACAGGRCAGGTGCTCCACTCCTCTGATCATCTTCGTAGCCCTACRCTGGACTCTCTCCAGGAGCTCCATGTCTCTCTTGTAGTGGGGAGCCCAGAGCTGGACACAGTACTCGAGATGAGGCCTCCCCAGGGCTGAGGAGAGGGGCAGGATCACCTCCCTCCACCTGCTGGCAACAGTCTTCCTAAGGCACCCCAGGATACCATTGGCCTTCTTGGCCACAAGGGCACATGGTCAATTTGTCATCCACCAGCTCTCCCAGGTCCTTCTCTGCAGAGCTGCTCTCCAGAAGGTCAGCCCYCAGCYTGTACTGGTGCRTGAGGTTATTCCTCCCTAGGTGCAGGACTCTGCACTTGCCCTTGTTGAACCTCATGATGTTCCTCTCTGCCCAACTCTCCAGCCTGTCCAGGTCTCTCTGAATGGCAGCACAGCCACTCCTCCCAGCTTGGTATCATCAGCAAACTTGCTGAGGAGACACTCTGTGCCTTCATGCAGGTTACCGATAAGCTGAACAGGATGGGACCCAGTACTGATCCCTGGGGGACGCCACTAGCCACAGGCTTCCCACTGGACTCCACGCCACTGATGACTACCCTCTGAGCTCTGCCCTTCAGCCAGCTCTCAATCCACCTCACTGCTCACTCGTCCAGCCCACACTTCTTGAGCTTATCTAGGAGGATGCCATGGGAGACAGCGTTGAAAGCCTTGCTGAAGTCAAGGTATACAACATCCACTGCTCTGCCCTCATCTACCCAGCCAGTAATGCCATCAAAGAAGGGTATCAGATTGGTTAACCATGATTTTCCCTTGGTGAATCCATGCTGGCTACTCCTGATCACCTTCTTTTCCTCCGTATGCTTGGGGATGACATCCAGGAGGAGCTGTTCCATCACCTTTCCARGGAYRGAGGTGAGGCTGACCAGCCTATAGTTGCCCAGGTCCTCCTYCTTGCCCTTTTTGAAGACTGGAGTGACATTGTCTTTCTTCCCGTCCTCAGGCACCTCTCCAGGTCTCCACAGCCTTTCAAAGATGATGGAGAGTGGCCTGTCAACAACATCTGCCAGCTCCCTCAGTACCCGTGCGTGCATCTCATCAGGGCCCATGGATTTGTGGATGTCAAGCTTGCCCAGAAGGTCTGTAATCCTTTCCTCCTCAACCAAAGGAAAATCTTCCCTTCTCCAGACTTTCTCCCTTGTCTCCAGACTCTGGGATTCATGGGGGCCGCCCTTAGCAGTGAAGACTGAAGCAAAGAAGGCATTCATGTAAGTTTTGGCTCTATCTTCTGCAAATTTCTGCCCGTTCTAGAAGCAGCTTCTGTATCCTAGAGCAGACCCTCAAAAAGTTAGTGAACACTCAAGAAATGTCTGAAGTAAAAACAGGTAACTGACAGCTTCAATGAAGCAGAATACTCCAAAAAGATAAATCAGTTAGACTTTGCAGTAACTCTGTAACTGCTGTAACAGCCGGTAACGGCTGTACCAAACATGGTCAATGATAACAAAAGAAACATTTAGTCAAATAGGAAATAAATATCTATGGTCCTCATAGAAGTCATTATTGATTGCATTTGATTTGTCAGGTGTTTTCTGTGTCTAGAATGGARCCAAACTCCAAGTATTATGTGGCTCAGTTACATGGGGGTATTGTGCTGCAGTGGTCTATGTGCTCGTCTTTACTCTTTAATGACATATGTCTTTTAGACATTTCATTTGACTTTCTCTCTTAACAGCACTTTATACTTAAGTGTCTGTGGAAGAACACATATGTGCAATATAGTCAGTTTTAACAGCTAAGATTTCCACTAGGATCTTGAGCACATATTTGATTTTTACAGACGTCTATAAGATAGATAATCAAGGTTAAGTATGTTCAAGTGCTGTACTGAATACAGATGATTTTGGACTATGTTTTGACTACATTCTTATTTCAGTATCCATTATAGAATGTCTTGGACATCCTGTATAGAAAGTGTAGAGAGCTCTGGTCAAAGTTTGAATGCAGTGATATGGATATATTGACAAAATATATACACATTTAGACTGCCAAGACTACTCTCTGGAAAGAATATGTTTTTTTAAGACTGTTTTAAGTATTATTCTAAAGTAACAAGTTCAAAAGCTGCCAAAAGTATGTCTCAACATTTTTTAATTAATACAAAAGGATATTAGAAACAAAAGTTTTTGATGTATCAGCACACCTCCAACAGCAGCAATTGAGAGTCATTTGAGATGGGAAATATCTTAGACTGTAAGTTAGCTGTTATCTCTAGGACCATTATGAACTACAGAGAAGTTGAGATGGTGAAATCATCTCATTTTTTTTTCAAAATTATTTTGAAAAATAAATATAGGTTGAAGGTGCACAAAGGGATTTAACAAGGAAAGAATTGTCTGCAGAGTATGTTCAATATGTTCAACATAAAGAGGTTGAAAATTGACAATTGCATAGAAGCACTGAAAGAGAAAGAGAAATTAATGGATAAATAAATTACTGAAAGGTCCTATATACAGAAGAAACAGAACCGGCTGAAAATATGAGTTTAGATGGACTTATCTCTAGGAAGCTAAAAGAATATACTAACGTAGCCAGAATTTAAACATACCACAAATGAAATTTCTACTAAAGTTCCCTGTGATTGTTAAGATAAAAGGAAAAGATTTTGAATGTCAAAAACACAGAGAAGAATAAAAGGAAGGAGCAAATGTAAGGAAAATAGCTTTGTTTATTTTCAAGAGTAAGAAGGACAGTTCAGAGAAACCTGATTAGTAGCTTTAGGAGCTACAATAATAAATTGAAATAGCAAGTAATTTGTAATGAATAATTTATTCAAGGTTAACTTTTGTCATGTACAAATGTCTGCCTGGCCTTTTAGAATTCAAGCATAAGGAGACTTCTTTTAGTTTGGTAAGTCTGAGCATCCAAATAAATTCCAACCTGTGTTGACAGTAAGAGTATAACAGGCCATCAGTACCTAGAATGCTTGCTAAACAAGAAGATGAATTTTGTTTTGTTTTGGTATATTCATTATCTTCATGTACTTGAAACAAAAGAAAAATTAACAGAACTATATTCTTCTTTAATCCCTATTAGATGTAGGTATTCCCTATCCCCTTTCATTCAGTTCTACCTTAGGGATCTACCTATCCACATATTTATTGAAAAGTAGGTAACTTTTTCAGCATAGTAAAGTACATAGCTTTTCCGCTAAATTCAAAATGTTACAAGCCAATGAATCCTGTYTGACCAGACATTATTTGATTTAGAATTTTTAATGCTATACTTTAAATGAGAAAGAATAAAGTAATGTAGCTGAAATGTGGTCACCTGCYTTGTGAGTTCAGGATGCCCAGAATTCAAATCAAATGGGTTACATGTACCAGTCATTAACTAAAGAAAAGATTTTTTCATTGAACCAACACAATTCTGGACTTTACCTAGAAGCCAAATGTCTTGTTATAGTGATACATTTGCAGAATATATTTAAAAATCTTTAGTAGCTGGGACAAACAGTCCCTTAAACACAATTTGAGTCAAAGGTTTCTCTGGTTTTCCACATAAACCAGAAGTGGTTAATCATCCAAAATTATCAACAGAGTATGACAAAGAGATGATCTCAAGACCTCCCATACCAAATTCTCTTTACGACTAGAGGATATGTGTGGAAAAAACATGACTGCTTCATTTATAACCTTGTAAAAAAGAAGACAGGAAAAGCTGAAACGCTGGAGAGCTATATAATACCAATGAAAATATTAAGAATCTCTGCTATAGTGGAGGGGGATGGAAATTGTCAACGTCCCTTCTCTAGACTGACATGTCCATGACAGTATGTCCGTGTCTTTCTGGGGAGCACTGGAAAAAAAACACTCCAGATGTAACCTCACCAGTGCAGAGGTTTGCAGCAGGTCAGCCCCCAGCTTGTACCGGTGCATGGAGTTATTCCTCTCTAGACGCAGGACCCTGCACTTGCCCTTACTGAACTTCATGAAATTGCTCTCTGCCCATCTCTCCAGCCTGTCCAGGTCTCTCTGAATGGCAGCACAACACTCAGGTGTATCAGCCACTCCTCTCGGCTTGGTATCATCAGCAAACTTGCTGAGGAGGCACTCTGTCCCTTCATCCAGGTCATTGAAGAATATGTTGAACAAGACTGATGCCAGTATTRTCCCTGGAGAGCACCGATAGCTACAGACCTCCAACAAAACTCTGCACTGCTACTCACAACCTTTTGAGCTCTGCCTTTCAGCCAGTTCTCAATCCACCTCACAGTCCACTCATCTAATCCACACCTCCTGAGTTTGCCTATGAGAATATTAGTCAATCTCAAGTGTAAATCAAATGGAACTGCCTGTCACAAAGTGATGGGCAGTACATGGGAATTCCTCATGATACTGTGAGCAAAACAAGATAAATGTGGTATCAACATGTACTGCTGTCGGACTAAGCAGAATTTTTGGAAGGTTTTAGGGGGAAATAAGATCATATCTCTTTTCCCTTACCTGCTCCAGCACTTTTTTGCTACAGTGTTGAGCTCTGTTTCTTGGAAAAGTTCATTTATAATAGCTTTTGCAGTACAAGACAGAGGCACTGTCTTCTGTCCAGTACAAGACACTGGAACTGCTTCCTCTCCAATTGCCCTCTATTTCAGCCRCTGTCTCCCACATAATTCATAGCAGTTTTTATGAATTAAAAAKAAAAATAAGTATATGTTCTTCTACTCCAGTATTTTAAAGAAGGAGACGAAAACAGTAAAACTATTTTCACAGAGTGCCACATTTACCCTAAAGGAAAGAAAATATTTTGAAAATTAGGAAGTTATGAATGACTATTTAACATTCCTAAGCAGAAGTCTACAAAATCTGTAACAGTTGTTTCAGAAAATATCTGTGACAGTCTCTTAGTTTCTCACAATTGTGATAAAAAGTCTTCTGACAGAAGAAATGTAATTCAACCAGTTGGTCAAAGTCAACAAAWTGACTATCTGGGTCACAGTGATATTTTGAAGAACATAAACTTTTTGTCCATTCAGAGTGTGCCTCTTACAAATCACACTACATTCATAAATATTGCCATTGGGATGAAGGTGGGAAAAATAACACTTGAAGTTTATTAAGATTGAAGTTGGTGAATGCTTGCTTTTATTTTCCCTCATGCTAACATCTTTCAAAAGTAAAGAGTACAGAATGGAAAAGTCAGCAAGTGACTAGAGTGGAGAAACAGAGGATAAATAAGTACTGATAGTGATTGAATTATTTTGATCATATCAGCAAAACAGCTATCATTGGCACAGGAGACCTGGGACCATCAGCCTGGGACCATCTGGCAGTGATCATTGCAGTGCYTGACATCAAGCACATAATGTCAACTCCTCCACTGAAAGGGGGCTATGAACTATGATCAGAGATACAGTCCCATCAATAGACATCTATTTTCCTGCTTTGCCATAAATGTCAGGGTCCATAGACCCCTCAATTATTCAGTGTTCTGCTGAATCTGAAGATTAAAGGCTTAGAACTGATTTTATAAGCCAGCCTTGACACACATTATTTCCCCTGACCATGCAAACACGCACACATGAAACACAGGCTGGGAATGCCACAGTAGATAAAGATCAACTGTAATTCACTTGTGATAATTAGACAAAAATGAAAAGTCCTAAAGGAGAGGAAAAAAACAACAGATTTTATTCCTTTGGAGAAKATTCTTTGAAAGCAAAAGGTTAAGAACATTAGCCTTTTTTTGCAGTTATTTTTTCCCATTTTCACAAACAACATTACAATTTTATGATGTATAAAATGGAAAACTTTCAAAAATGTCAGGTTTTGAAAAAGATTACTATGAATAATGAATTTTGATACAGCTTTGTCAAACTGTTCTATAGTATGTACATTTGTAATTTCTTAACAGTGAATTTACTGGGAAGTGACACTACTGTGCTCATGCTGTTCACACTTGTTTACAAATAGAGGCAGTCAAGCTTTGAGATTCAAATCCAAGTGTCCAGATACTGACGTGACTTGCCTGAAAGCACTGGCAGGAAAAGTGTGCTGTGTTAAAAATTCATAAAGAACACTGCTTTTTATTTCAAGAGTAGCAGAAGCAAAAGGTTTTTGCAATGCCCTGGGAAACAGAAAGTTCAAATATTGTGAAGTGGCAGGAGTAGATCAGAGCATACTCTTCACTGTTAAAGCCTACAAGGCAGCCCTTTACAGTGTCTTGGATGTGACAACTGAAGAAGAACTGAACCTAAAGAGCCAATTTGATGAGTTTTTTTCAGTCTGCAAATTGAACAGTTTTTATTATAGAATCATGAGCCGCCAGAACAACTGAACAATGAAAAAGTGCATTTAAATCTATGTATTTCTAGATCATCTACCTTTATATTTTTATAACTACTCTGAAATGACATATAGACCCAAGAAAGACTGATGCAACAGATTAGATCTTTCATAATTCTGATTCATCAAATATTGTTCTCATAACTGGCTACTTTTTCAGTCATTCTCACATCAGAAATAGCTGTGTACTAGACTGGAAGCTTTTATTTTAGAACTCTTTGTATGCCCAGACTTCTCTTTCAGAAATGCATGAACTCATGCTGGGTTAGATCTGAAAATCTACTGCCTAACGGGAAACCTTTATTTAGCCTCTTGTCCTCTTCATCCTGAAGTCCATACTGAATGCTAATAAAACTGTTAGATGTCATATAATGTAAAATATCTTTACATGAATATTCAGGAAAACAGCTTTGTATTTTAGACAGTTTCTGAACTAGATAGAAGCGAGAGATAAACAACAAGAAACACTTGTCAAATATGTTATTTTATACATTTAATTAATATCTATCAAATGCCTGTCAAATGGCTGCCTACTTCTTTCACAAAAATTAGTAGAGTAAACCTTCAGTGTCTGAGAATAGTCAAATTATGCAAAGGGACCCACCTCAAGCATAAGGATATTAATAAGGAAAAGCCAAGAGGATAGCATTTAGGAGAAGCTTTCATACTTTTTCTGGGATATCAGCAGATTTCCCAGTGCCCATCTGAAATGCCCATACCCTAATATGCATGGGGAGCAAATAGGAGGAATTAGAGCTCTGCATGCAGCTGCAGGGCTAAGATCTCACTGGAGTCAGGGAGACATAATGGAAAGGCTTCCACAGATGGAGTGCTACTCTTTAGGAAGGACAGCTTGGTGGGGAGGGATTTGCCCCTGATGCGAAAAGAACTTTGTCTTGGGATGGATGATGAGCCAGTCAAGAGCTCATGGGATTGGATTACATATGAAAAATGACCGGAAAATGAAAGAACACTACCTCTACCTCCTCCAGTAGTAGTTTTGAGAAAGGAATTCCAATCTGTGAGCAAAGATCTCTGCCATATCACATAGCTAATAAAAACCTGAGCTAATAAAAACTTGAGCTAAAGTAATTCATGGGTTCCTTTTTGATGTCCTGCCCACATTTAATAATTTTTATGTGTATAAACTTCATGCTGTGTAATTACCTCAGAGGTGAAACAAGCAAAATGGATAAGTAGAGAACCCGTTGTCGTATTTCCCAGTGCTTTAAGAAACACTGATCTAAATATAGATGTACCTTTTTATCCATGGTAATTTGCAAGCCTTAGTTTTCTGCTGCAGCTCTTCCATTATTATCAGTCTAGCAACTGCCTCTATCCCCACTGGTCTAACTGTTTTGAAAGGAACTGAAATGGTACGTAGCTCATCTCTGTAAGATGCACATTACTTCTGCACCTCCTTTCTGATTCATATATGTGTTGCTAATGTCTCCTTCAGTATGAACTGAAGGAGTTTTTTATCCAAAGCTTTATCCAAAAATCCTATGAAGGATAGAGATCTTTTCGTATGTATATTATAAACAAATATAAATCAACAAATATACTGATATTTAATTACCCATAAAGTGAATCTCTCCATGTAAATCAGAGTTTTTACATATAGGAGTGTGTGTGTTTGTGTATAACTACCATCTATATTGGAATGTATAAATGTCTTTGTATGGGTATATAAAAATATATTTGTATGTTTGTGTATAGATAAAAATATGAGGTATGGATGTGCAAAACCTCCAGATTAAGTCCCCAAATCTTTGCAGTGGAATATGCAGACATATTTCCAGCCCATAAATCTGTAAAATCTGTAAAAGGAATGAAAAATTTCAGAACAGAATTTCCAAAAGCAGAGCAGGGAGCTGACAAACTGGAAGGGAACATTGAAGACAAAGATCTGTTTGACTCTTATGATTATGGCAGATATTATGATTATATCCCATGGGAAGCGACAGAGTGGCTTTCTCTCAGGGAGAGGACATGCAGGGGCATAGCTGTTCAAATCCTTGATGAGTGCTGGTGGGTAAAGGCATACAGGCACCATAAGTTGTGGAAATCAGTGGTTATCACAGTTTTTATAGTCTGGTATGCTATATAAAATGACTTCTTTTTCAGGTWTGTAGAGGGCAGGACCTGAAGGAAGAAAGCTTTTCTTTCTTATTTGTTTTATTTTGTTTGTATGTGAGTGTTGCAGGGACAAAACATGTCTTATAGATCTTTCGCTTGGAGACCTTTGAGGCCAAGACACAAATGATGCTGAGTTGAAAAAATACAGCTCACAAATAAAATCAGGCTACTGTTAATGTTGAAAGGTATGTGTATGGCCAACAACTGTATAAAATTTCAAATTGTAATTAGTACTTTAGAACATGAAAATATTCTAATATAAAATATGAAAAATGTAGAGCATGTGTCCAAATAAGACAATTCAAAATGAAAACTGTGTTTTTTTCTTATATTTTTTATATCCTCTATTCTAAACTGTTTCCCCTCTTTGTTTTTGAAATAAATTCATTATAAACCTACTGTTGGCTTATTTAGTTATTTTATTTTCTTCATCCCTTCCATCTATAACATTTTTTTTTTTTTGCTTTAATTTTGTGTCTGACACTTGCTGAAATAAACCTGAGAGAGCTGAAGGCCTTGGCAGACGAAGTGCTTTCTACTTGCTTTCATATATGTACCGTGAAATATATATTATTTTATGTTTCATAGTGAAGCTGTAGCAGGTAGGTTAATTACCTTTTCATTAGAACACAGAAAGAGAGAAGATAGAATGGACACATCTGAAACAGTGCCAGAACCAAAATAAAGAAAAAAATTAAATGCATTCACTGTTGGCACATAGGATGAAGGAGTGGGCAGGTTATTCAAGGATTTCAAAGAATAGCTCTCATTCCTTTTCCAGAGCATCTCCTCAGATCAAATTTGTCACATATTTTGCATGCCCAGTTATCAGTATGTGTTAGAAAGGATGATGGTATTTGCTCTTTGCAGGAGAAACCTACTTTGCTTAGTTGATAGGGCTCCTGCTTTAGCTGTAGTCATTTTTATATTATTTGGTAGTAATTATGACCGCAATCTGTGCTTTATCTCTTCTAAGCATAAGTGGACATAGCACAGTGAAACACAGCGTATGCAAAGTCCTGTTTGCAATGGGCTGGATTTAAAATGTTAAAACAAATCTAAAGTTCCTACTTATAACAGCTTACCATCACATTGGTGCAATGTGCTGTTAATACAGTGGAGAACTCAGTAATGAGAGCAACTACTTACTTCACTTTTCAGAATTGAATCCCAAGTGGATTAATTCATGTTATTTGAAGACCTCTGGATGGATAGCACATTGTACCTGTGCGTATTGTCCATATTCTTGTGTTACAAAGATAGATAGCAAGTAGCTGATACAGAATTGTTTGTTGTTACATATTAATTTGGGTTCAATATGTCTAACTGCACTCATATATAGGGCTAGAACACTGATAGAATGCTTTCAGCAGAAATTAGAGTGTCTGAATCAAGGGTAATATATGGTTGTCTAACCTGAGTACGTAGTCACTCTCATTTTTTGTCCTATAGTTAAAGTTTTGAGTAGCATACAATTTCATTTTTACTGCAGAAAAAGACATGCAAGCACTTACTGCCTGCATGGATGCAAGTGAACGCTCAAGTCACTGCTCTTAGTTCTTCTATTCAAGGTACTCGTAACTGAAAATTGTTTTAATCTGCAGCACTTACAGTTTGACTTCAGTCTTACACAGAAAATACCAGATGTGGAGGGGAGACACTGCATCAATAGAGAYGTGGCATACCATTGTAATCTGGATAAATAGCAGGATCTTGGATTTTAATAGCCTCACTTCCTTCTTAGCGGAGGGATAGAGAAGCTAAAGCTATCATACGCAAAGACTTATTGATGGGAGGTTAGATGTGCTGTGGACAGCTGTGAGCAAAACATAAGTCATTATCTTGTGACTCAGAAAGGCAGAAACAGAGTGAAAGTTCTGCACATGCTGGAAGGGGAGACAGCTAGGAAAATTAGTCTAAAAAGATGGATTTTCACTTTGCAAAACATGCTACCACTTCCAGAAGTGGATCAGATAACTTTCCCCATTTCCTTTCAGTATTCTGTGTACTTTTTAATCATCTTTGTGTATAATCTGATAACTAGTAATTGCAGTTACAAATGGGACAATTAATTACTTAAGTAAACTCAGTAACAGAAGATACCTGAAGAGAAATGAGCAGTATTTTGCTTTAGACATTCAAGTTGTTCTCCCTGAAGAGCATGATATTCTGGGAGTTGGAGATTCTGTTCAAAATATTAACTACCTGTACCTCTCCTTTGCTCCCTTGTATAGTTTTGGCAGGTCGTTTGTAACATTTCAAGGCTTCTGTAATGTAACTAAATCATGGTCTGATTTTTACCCCTTAATTTTGCTRTCCACGTAATATGTATTTCTGTTTAAAGACTTACAGCAATACTTCTATTTCTAAGTAACTGAAGTTTGTTATCATGGTGACATTTTAAACTGTTATTCACAGTTTGTTTTGTTTTATTATAAATTRCAGTGGAGTAATTTGTTTTGAGTGAAATACCTGAGAATGTAAATACACTTATCAACTAAATATATTATATCATTCACTTCTGTGGCTAAGAAGATCTGCATCAGCGTCTTGACTTCACTGAACAAGGATATGTGTAGAATTTACACATCAGTTAGTGTCAAACATCAGTGCTAAAAAAAGAACTATTAAACTCCACATGCTTCACAAGCAGTGAGCTTATGCTTCAGTATCTCTTCTGCTCATTGGCAAAAGCAGAAATTATTCCTTTGTCCTCTAGCTCTGAGTTACTGATTTGTCATATCTTTCAACATACAAAGCGATGACAGTTGGAAGGATTCACTCTGAAAATGTTTTGTTTATTTCTTTCAGTTAAGTCATTCAGGTTTTAGCCCAAAGTTGCAATGAGTCAATCTGATTTAAGAGCGAGAACATCATGCAGATAAGGCAAAGCTCTAACTCATTTCCTTGCCTCCCGAGCAAGCAAAGGGCGAGAAAAGATCCATAAGAGAGTCCAGAGCAACTTTCTTTGTCATTTGGGCAGTAAATCCTTAGACAAACTCTTTTCAGGTATGCCTCTTAAAATATAAGTTTTTATCTTCTCTTTTCATATGTCTTGTATCATCACTGAAAGTATGGAACAAATGAGATTTTTAATGTTTTTTGGAGTCAGTCCAGATAAATTGGTTAGTAGAGCAACACATTTTGCCAGATTCAGTTATAAAATAACAAAGCAAATGGAAGAGTAAATTAATGTTATATTTAATCAAGTATTTTAGGATTAAAACTGATTTTTTAAAGTAGAATTCTGTTCACTGATTGAATTACTGTATATGAAAACTCAACAGATATATTCTTTAAATTTTTCTTCCTGTGAATTTTTCCCCTTGAAAAGTTGAATTTACTTACATACATTATATGGAACTGGAAAAAGACACAGGATTATATATTTATAAAAATGCCACCTCCTAAACCTTTACCTACAACATAAATGCTAGCTTCTATAGAATGAAGCATTTAGACAATTCTAAGATACCAGCTAGGAATCTGATTTGACAAACATTCTTATTTCATGTACCACTAGCTATGATTTGGTAATAATTAGCTTAAAGGTTTTGATTTAGGGATCTTCAAACTGATCAGATAGCCTGGCATCTGAACATCACATACTGAAATTATTATGAAAATCTGCTTAGCAAAGATATAGAAAATATAAAGAATAAATATATAAAAAAATATAAAGAATAAGTAAATATAAAGAATATACTAAAATAAAGTCTGCATAAATTTTCATCTCATAATCCTTTACCTAAAGAAATTGTCCTGAGATAGTAAGATCAATGTGATGTATAAGAGTGGATAACTTCCTGGCAGGATAAATCCATGACCATTGCTGTTCAATTCAAGACTGGACTTCTGATTCTAGACTGGTAGGGAATCAAGGTTGGAAGTGACCTATAGTTCTTTGAATAACAATGTAGATGGATGAATAAATATGCATTTTTCATGAATTGGGAGAAAGAAAAAGTAGTAACTTGCACATAGATTGTATCCAAACTGTGATTTTACCTGATCATAGCCTAGCAGAATCCACTTAGTAAATAAATAACAATCAGAATCAAAGCATACAATCTGGGCTAATCAGTTTTCCTGTGTTTGACTTTTCCATCTATTTCCCCCACGTTATCTTGTTGGAATTGTATTGTACCCTTAAGAAAGAAGCAAGATAATACCCTTTATCAGCTGGTGGAGATGCAACTCAGACATTGCACCMTCATCACAAATCAGATGAAATAGAAATCTACCACTGTTTTTAGTATTATATTACCGCTCTCCTCCCTTCCAAATATTCTCTATACTACTCTCAGTTTATGTCCATGAGGCGTATGCTTGCTTACAGTAAGATATTGAGTGTTCACAGCAGGACAAATAACTAATTTTTACCCTCCTGTCTGTCTGGACGGATAGAGAGGTTTCCTGTACAAGATGGTTTTGTCTGTTCTTGTTAAAAATGGTGTATGTTGTTGTTGTGGGAAATTACTATCAATAGGCCTGGATAAACTGGTATTTCAGTTTGCTTTAGAGAGAGGAGCAGAGACTCCAAATTTCAAGAAAAAAAWTGGTAGACAAAAGAGGCAAATCAAGTGCATCTGAAATATTTGATTTAAAGTGAAAACTCTAGAGGTATCTTGCATGAGAAAGGCAGAGAGAAGATATTCTCAGAAGACATTCAACACCTTGTATATTCTGGATGGTATATGTAACTCAGATTAGATAGGAATAAAAAACCACAGGGCTTGAAACTAAGTTCATTTTTAAGACTGCTTAATCTAATTTCTACATCAAATCAACAAGGGTTTGGCAAACTCTCACATCAATTGCTGATGAACATACTGCTCTCTTTGCTCTTCATCTGTGCTTTTCAATCAGCAGACTGAAAGAAAGTAACCTCTTCCACACATCTAGGCAATATTTCAGAGATTACAAGTTTTTCAAACCTTACCATGGGAAAGAATAATGTCAGAAGTAACATCTTTAACAAATGTTTCTAATACAAAAGCCTAGCTTATATGTTTATGTCAGGAGATGAGCAGTACTAAATCAATCTATGCAAATAATATTAAAAAAAAATTCTTCAGAATAAGTACTAGTAGTATCTGAATGAAGTAAATATAATTAGGTCAAATTGTGTTGTTTGTTCAGTGTTTTTTAAAATTGTGTTTGTGCAGTAAGATTATTTGTGTTTAATTGTCTTTGAGTAAAAAGACTGAACAGTGCAGTGTAAAATACTTGCTTCTGAAAAGGATATCCATATGCATGTTAAATGCTATTACTGCTTACTACTAGCAGGATTGCTTTATTATGTCTCAACAGCAGCTAAAACAAAGTAAGACCTTACAGTCTTGTTGCCTCTAAAGCAGGTGTGTTCTCCTCATTGCCTGCATCTTGCACTTCTCTGAAACTCATTTTAATCCACCTCAATGTGTTTTAAAATAATGATGAAGAGCAACAGCTACAGTTTCAGTGTTTGATATGATCAAGGTCTTAAATAAGTTTTCAGGTTTTAGCTTCTACAGATGTTTAATCATTTTCCCTGGCTATGTAAATATTTTCCTGTATTTTTAAACAGTTCCAGCTATCTTAGGAGGCACTGTAAATAGAATATTTCTTTCCCTCCTTATGTTAAGTTAGCTGACTATTTTCTGCTTAGTTTTGAATGCAATAGTATTAACTCATAAAATTAATTCCCATTTTGTGGGATTGTCAGAAATGAGGATTGCTCTGACCCCTATTTGAACTCATCAGCTGAAATGAAGTTGTTCAGTGAGCTGGAGAAGACAAAGCTGAGTTCCAAGGAATTAATCAACTCCGTCAGCCTCCATGATAGGCCTGAAAATGGCACACATCAGACTGACCCTGAGCAGTTCTGGATTCCCTCTGTAAATGAAAGTCATCATTCCTGGCAAGGAAGATACTAAATTATAGGCTTTTAAATTTAATTTTCAGTTTACTTGTGTTTTCGATTAGTGTGCCATGTTTCATAAAGATGGTAGTACCTTTAAGTAGTAAATGCCCTTCATCTACCAGTTCAGTCCCTGTTGTAATAAAAAGGTAAATTTGAACAAAAGACTGTTAGCAAATGAAACATGTGGTTGGTTTTTTTTCTTCTTTTTTTTCCCCTTTCACAGTGACACCTTAAGCAACAATACCAAATTATTTTCTTCATACCAAAATCAATAACAGACTTGGAAGTAAAAAGTAGCCCCACAGCCTGAGGCCACAGATTTTCATGACAGGCTACTAAAACTATCTTTCAGTCGCCTGAAGGTCTGCCAGCTAATCATTCACTTTCCTTTCACTATTTAGTTGTCGGATATCTCTCTGGGCTAGTAAAACTTAAAGGCTATGTGACAAATTGTCTGCTAAAGAAACATTGTCCATTTTTATCTTCATGAAACTTCAATCTTTAATGTGTAGGCTGAAAAGTTCACATAGCTTTGGAAGGTAAAAATTATAACTCTAATAAATCTAAGCATATTGRAAAAAAATGGAGAGCTATTATTTTATTTTATTAAATGCATATTATCTTATTTTATTAAATGCAAAGCATCAAAAACCATGTTCTGACCCTTACAAAATTACTGGTAAAACTCCCATTTTTCCATATGGGCAAAATAGATATCTAAGAAAATATGAATTTAGGATTGATTCTTCAGTTAAGTTCTTAATGATGGGGAAACATGAAGATTAGGACTGAATACCTTACCTAGACTTTGTCACTTGTGCATATACATGACCTGCAATTGTTGTAAAACCTACAATTAGGTAACCACAGAAATTTCCAGCTACCATCACAAATACACTCAGGAGATGTTTAATAGACTAGATTGACTAGCATCTTCTTGGTATTTCAAGTTAATCTTGCGTTTCTAGACCTATACTGGTATATTCTTTCTAGTCCATGGCTTGAAGCAAAATATGCACCTTCACTTCTTAACTAGGCTTCAACATTCCTTATATTTCCTTTTACTACCCTTATCCCCTCCAAACTGCCTTGGAAGGGTTTTGCAGATAAACCAAACCAAAGCTTTCGTATACATAAATATCATAATCTATGCTAAACCTTTACATCGTCTTAAACAGATTACATCAATATAAAGCTTTAGATCATCTTAAGTACCTCAGACCTATTAATTTTCACTCTAATAGGCTCTTACCTACACAGGTGCACAGATAAGGGGTAAGTACAGCAAGGGCAAGTCAGTTAACCCTAGCTTGAAGTCACTAAAGTGCTTTGTCATAGCAGATACATGCTAAATTTAGCAGTTAGCCTTTTGAGGCCCCAAGATATCTTACTGTAATAGTTATTGTACTGTGTTTTAGCTTGATAAAAAAACAACAGGACTTCTCAACCTTAATTATCACTTATTAGCTTTTCAATCCAAGAAGCAAGTTCTGAGGTATTTTAATTCTCTATCAGTATAATGGAAAAATAGCTGAAGAGGTCAAAATTTTGGAAAATACTTTTAAAGTTTTTTTCTGAATAATACACAGGAAAAGTTATTCACATATACTCTGTGTGAATTCAATGCACAAACCCATGTACACAGGAAAAAGGTAAATTCTACTATTTTTCTATTTTTTTTTAACTCACACCCAGCCACTGTAACAAACTTAATCTCCGTTCATTACTATTTCCATAATACCATTCTCCTTAAAAAGTGATCTTTTTTATAAACACTGTTGGTGAGAATTTTCAGACTAAAGATGTGATGATTGGCTTGTTATAAAATTGGGAAGCAAAAATATTGAAAGCACTCACACTATGGCAAACATGACCAACACTTATAGCATCCTTTTAAAGAGCCTTATTGGAGACTTGAACCTGTATGAACTAGACAGAAAATAACACAGAGMCATGCATGTCAAAGGAGGGGATGAAAACTTGTATAGTAACAGCTGTAAAGTTCTTGGTGGAACCCAAGAAAACCTATAAGCTTTCTTTTCAAAGCAACAATCAGGCAATCTCGTGCCTTTATTGACTAGTTGTGCTACTGAGTTCAAAGGCTGGTTGATGGTTGAGTGGAAGCATCCACACTAGTGTACCAGACTGGATACAGACTGTCCTGGAGCAGCCTCACTTGCAGTTATTCAAAACTGTGTGTATGCTTTCATAGGCAACTCAATCTGAATTTAAGCTGTCTATTAATCCCATCTACTCTTTTAACAGTGACAGTTGCTTCTTTCCAAAGGAGAGTCACAAACTGTCTTTTCTGCCTAATCTTTATCATAGTGGTAGTAGGAATCTGTGGAAATAGTCCAGATATTATGTATGCAGGCAATCATACTTTTCACTGCTCTGTCATGAAAGGCTGATGCTTGTTTTTCTTCAACAGCACATTGGCTTACCTCTCCTTAGTTCAAACCAAAGATAAGCACTATGGATAGTAAACAGATTAAAAAAATAAGGGTAAATTCAACCAAAGGTTGCTAGTGTAAGTTGAATGAACTCATAATATCTGAGTAAAAAGATTTTGAGTGTGGACAGCAGCCTTGGAACAACATTTAAAAAGAGTGAGTCTTAATTTCTTGCTTCACTATTTGGGACTAAAATTATCAATGGACTAAAATTATCAATCCATGGTGGAGAAAATAATTACGGGTTGATCTAACAGGGTTTCTGACATTAAATCRTATTTGGCAGTAGATCTAGCTGGGATGGCTGAAAAGGTTATTGTCCTTTAGCTGTCTATCCTATTTCTCAGCTTGAGTATTAGCTCTACAGTAAGGAAGAATGAATGGGGTAATCTGCTGAACTCTATAGAGCAGAGTATTAATTTAAACAGTTGGAGATTTCTATTTATGTTAATACCTACTAATAATTAAATGTACACTTTTGTAAACCTAGAATGAGATAAATTCAAAAGGAGGATGGAAGTAGTCAGATGTTTGATTCACATGACATTGTGGATTGACCACAATTTTCTCTGTTTTACTTATTTCCATTTACTGTTCCAGAGCTAGGTCACAATGCACATACTCTAAAAGCCAACCTTATTTCTGTTCCTAGAATATGTTCTGCAAATCTTGGCAGTCAAGGTAAAGTAGACATACATGTATACAAATGTTCAGCTCCAATTTCTCCTTTGCTGTGATAAATTACATTTGTACATGGCACCCATTTCTCCCTATAAAGACCTMATTTGTTTTCTCACCCTTGCTCATACTGGGCCTCAGTACAGGCATTCACAATTACACAGACTAGTGGAAACGAAGTGAGAACACTGGTGCAGACCTCTTCTGCTGCGTGTCAGTTGTATCATTATTGGCAGGTGATCTAGTGGTATGCATTTGTTTAATGAACCATGGTTGCTTTAACCTTCTAGACTGTCCCTCCCTGAGGAGCATCAGCGTTCTCTTGGAAATTTACTCATGACACAGTAACATCTTAGTTAGTATTGCAATAATAACTGTCCCCCCACAGCAAAGAATAATTTGATAATTTTCTGTAACTGTATGTGTCACTTACTGCATGAAGCATTAATCTATTAGAATATACTAAGCACTAGTTTATTGAAAAAATGCCAAAGAAATCCAGTGCTGGCCTGCTATATTTGTTACTCTTCTATTTGTCCTTTACATGGCCAGATTCACTACAGAAATGATGTTTTAAAGTCTAACAATTATTTTTGTGAATTTCTTAGCAAAGTCTGAACCTGAAATAGTAATAGGAACAAAATCTCTGAGTTAATGTTACCTTGTAGATTTCAGTTTGAATAAATATGACCTAATCTAAAAAATAACATGTATATAACTAGTTACTGGGACCTCAAACTGCAATCTCTTGGTAGTATGGCACTAAGTATGGTCAAGGGAACAGTCCTATATGGTTAATGGATATGGTAAATTTTTTTTTAGTAGTATTAAATTAGCATTAGAGGCTAGCTGTGACTGTCAAAATCAATAAGRAATTTAAATTGACTAAAATAGTAGTTTGCATGAAACATCTTTATTGTATTTCAGGAGTTCTTTTCCTTCTCTTTTTAAAAATTTTACTAATCTGAAAGCTACTATTTGATAGCTACATTTTGTTCTTAGTGATTAACTCCAAAACAGATATTTGTCCCTCTAAAAGAGAATTCATTATTTACTATTTTGTTTGTGTATTCTAGCAAGTGGTAGATCTGCTAGCTTAACAATCAATATAAATCAAAATACTTYATGAAACAATACCCTATCTAGGAAATTACAATGCTTAAGAAATACGGACTGGGAAATAATGCAAACATTCAGGTGTTTGCCCACCTTTCCTTGCATGCCAGCTATCATGGACAGAAGGATTACAAAATAAAAAAAAATCTAAATACATAGCTGACTGCCTCAGTGAGACCCTTCTGGAGTTGTATGCATTTTCTAATCAGGTTTTTAACTAAAAGCTTTGTGATAGGTGAATAGTACTGCTTGTGGCTGTGATGAAAGCCCAACATAACATAACCATCAAAGGCAAAGATTCAGAGTATATTTCTCTGATTCGAACATCGGTAATAACCTTTGTCTCCAACATCCGACTGGAGCACCAGTGTTGTTAAACACTTGTGCTGCACTGACCTTTCTCAGAATTGTTTGCAGTTGGATATTTCAACATACCGTACCTGCAACTGTATTGACTAGAGTATTTTTTCTGTCAGGATTAAGTTAATGTTGTTATCTTTGGCTGTAATGGGTTTTGAGTCTGCCGTTGCCTGCCTGCAAATGCAGCTGTAAATTACTTTACAGTGAGACATGATGATTTGCTAAGTCTCTTGATAGGTTCCTTCGCCAGATTTACTGTAAAATATAAGACGAAAAAGTTTTCATGCACTGAAGTTTTGTGTTGCAGCTAGTGTTTCCAGAACATTCTCCAGCTAGAATATATATAAGAAATTTCTTTAATTCTCTGGAAATTATAGCACTCTTCAGAGGATGAATAAAGTAAGAAAAGAATAAAGTTTTCTTTACACTTTTCCCTACTTTATTTACTCTCCGAACGGTCACGTGGTTTCAATGGTTTCATCTTATTTTTAAAATTACTAGGAATTTTTAGGCCTCATGTAAAATTTTTTCTTTCCTTGTAATTGAGCCCAGATGTGCAGGTAGTTGGCATGTGCTCTTGAAGCATTTACAGCAAAACCTAGCTGTGTTTGTTATCCCCTATTACATTTTCAAACAAGCTTTGGGGTGATATCACTCATGCTGCTTCGAGAGGAGCCACATGTAAATCCATTATTTCCTTTTAGAGAGTCCTTTTAAAATTTCTTATAACAGTAAAAAGACATAAAAAAGGCCCACTGTTTTTCAAGCCAGGACAGCACAAAAATGCTGACTTAATGGATATAAGCCAATGTGGATACTGGAATATAATGACCTGTGGCATCCCAGGAGGCCAAATTTCTCTTCCACTGTGTGACTGAATAGGAAATACACTGGGAGAGGATGAAGGAGCAATACTCAGGAAGAAAATAACCCTTGACTTTTATTATGGTAAGCATGAAAATCGAAAAGCAAATTTGAACTGGTGGAGAAACAAATACTCCATTTAATAGGGACTTCTGCAAAAGACAAAAAAAACTATTTAGCTCAGAATGAAAATATAAAACTTAGAAATTTCTTATGAAACAAAATTTCAATCACTGTGGTTCAAACCTACTGAAATATTTCATTTTAGCTCTTTTTGTTTGGACTTAAAACTTCAATATTCATTTAACAGGTTTATATACATACCGTTACATTATATTTTATATTAAGCTGTTAATACCAAAATTCCTGAGTGAAAATATGCATTTAGAAAGAGTTTGAATTTCATTGGAGAAAATATAATTGCTATCCTTTCTGTAAAGTGATTAGTTTGTAGTTAAACTATCTTTCACGGAAAGCACCACACTGGAATGCGTTGGACTAGGTTTATGATTTCTCTGCCAATGATAACTATTTTTGGTCTCCAGGAGCAAGATAGGAAAGCATGTTACTATTAGTGTAGCTGTGGTACCCAGGAGCATAACAGATTTCAGTTTTCCTTTTGCTTACAGTTCTATGGGATTCAGCTCATCTGTAGTTCAATAGTTATAGTTATTCCAAGCTGGATTTCTAGACCTTTTTTTGTAAGAGGAGAGAAGAAGTAGGTACCATCTAAGATGACTAACCCTCTACTGAACATAACTAGAGTCTAATAGATAGCTCAGAGGTAGAAATCTAAAGTTAATTCAAGTGACTCCTACATGGGATGAACAAATTACCTGGGAGAAAACAGAATCCAAGATTTTCTGCCCAAAATGATATCTTCCATTTCTCCTGTCAGCCACTATGACTAATTTTGATGGAGCTCACTAGTCTTCTTTAGTCAGATATCATTACAGTTGGTGTCAAAGTCAGGTTTATAGTAGTATTTGTACTTGGCACCATTACCTTTTCTTTGTTTCTATATGTCATTTGTTCTAGAAGGCAGTAGAGGTTAGGAGATTTCTATCATTTGTTAAAAACAAACAAAATTTTGTGCTAATGTCTGGTTGCTGTGGAACCTGAAACAGAATTGAATACAGGTTTCAGGATAAATAGAGGGACTTCAGACCATAACCTTGTCAATTCCCTTCATAGTCCTGCCATAGCTACGGGAGACTGAAGACCACTGAAACCATTAAAAATTTTGTTTCTGTCCAATGTGTAACTCACAAATGCATTCATACTTTTTTAAAAAAGAACAGCAATTATACCATAAGAAAAAAATATGGAAAATATATCAGTGTGTATATGTTTTATGGTATTTTACAAAAGGCAGATACTATATAGATCTCTGACAATAATTATCTCACGAAAATTTACATTCTATTTGGATAAAAATGGAAGAAAAGCACAAATGGAAAGGAGGAGAGATAATTGAAAGTAGAAGGGAAAGAATAAGATAAGAGAAGAACAATTGTCTTTTTGCTGAGTGAACACTGTCTTATCACAATGACTTAATACACTTTGTCTTGTCAGTGTTTTGTAAACATTATGGATGAGGTGAGGTTATTCACATATTGCCAGAAAAGTAGCCTAATATCCTTAAGCAGAAAAACCTTTGCTTTCGGGTCATCTGTTGAAGACAAAATATTTGTAACCTAGTGTTTAAATAAAGGCACCTTCATCCATTCTCGTCATCTACAAATACTGAAGTGCCTGAGGTGAAATACCATGGGACTGAGGTTACAAGTAGAAATAATTTCAGTTAGTATTTTCCTATTTCTGGCTGGCTGGTCACAGAAGAAGCCATCAGATTTCAGTCAGTGAAGGCACTACTGCTGTAATTAGATCATCTAGGGCAGTCCATGTGTCTGAGAAGACCTCTCGTGGCTTTGAGTGGCAAAAGGGATTTTGCCTTATGACAGTGCTAAGGGATTTTGAAGACTATAATTAAGCAGCGTATTCAGCATATGTCCAAAGTATTGTGTGCAAATGAAAGAAAAATGAACTAAATGGAAACTTTGGGCTCAAAGAATATATAAATCATATTGTGATTATGAATATTCACTCTAGCTGGCTGCACATCTTGCAACAAGAACTGATTGGGTTGTAATACTGTTAGAAACATAAATACAGCTCTTCCTACCTGTAGAGCCAGCTCTTAGTCTCCATCTACTGCTGAACTTGTTTCACTGTTACTCACACTATTGTTAAAGTGCATGCTAAAAATTGTAGATTATTTCTGTTCACTGCACACTACATTGTTTTACCATGGATAATGTTTTATTTATAAGGAAAATAAATTGTCAGAGTTAAAAAACACAGTGCATTTTGTTCTAGGCAACACAATGCTTTTATCACACAAATAATTTATTGGTTCTGCTCCCAGATGGGTTCTGTGCTGACCTTTCCAGGTATACTGAATAATGCTGCATAATTTGTCTTGTTGGGAAAATGTATTTATTTTAGCCATTAATACATACTGTCATAACCTTTGTGCTCAGAAGTAAGTCTGTTGTTTTAGTTCTGAGACATATTGTTATAGAGGGATGCACTGAAAACAAAACTTCATATCTTAATGCCTTTGAATTCTGAGGAAGAGAGAGTTGAATCTGAACCTATCATGCAGTCTCTGGACCCAACACCAGAACAGCCCTCTTTTCAAGTTCTAGGGCAGTAAAACCCCATTCCAGTTCAAAAACAGCTTCTGGGAATTGTCAGCCCCATATTGCAGACACTTCTTCAGAGTAACTCACAACATTTTGGTCACAGTGAGCTTAAGCTTGAAGGCCCTGCTCAAACAACCTTCAAATGTTGCTTCACAGCACTGCCACCTGATGGAACCATTTCAGTCCTCATATCATTCTACCTCTAGGTGAACATTTGCTTTGCAAGTTTTAGAAAAGAAGGCTCTTTATGTAGTAATAAAGCTTCACCAAGCTATTTGTATGATTTTAAAATGGAATATGCATTTCAACAACGTAGYTACTACCAATTGGAAGTTCATTTCACAAAGTAAAGCTCATTAATTACAGATAAGCAAATCTCATTTATTTAGATTTAAATGCTATGGGAAAATGACTTTACTGGGGGAGGGAGTCTAGGTGCGGGGAAGCTGCATCTTACAAGTTAGATTACAGTTACAATGTCCAAAGACCAAAGTTACAGTGTCCAAAGACTAAAACCCAGCTTTGGTCAAAAATGATGAAATGCATTTTGATTATAATGCACACAGACCTTAATAAAAATGTTAGGCATGAAGTGTTACATTTATATATTTTTAAATAGATTTACAATAATCTTATTCTGAAATAACCATCTCAAATTATGTTTTCTGAAACTTCTCTAAAGTCATTCTAGAAAACTTTCATTATAATAATTGCAGAAAGATACTGTGCCAGTTTATCGCTTACACTTTCAGAAAAAAATAAATCTCTGAAGATAAAGTTGCATCTGGGCACTTTGTTACTGCACATTAATCAGTTAGTATCATCTGGCTTTGTGTATGGTATTTACCAATTCAAGTAGAGTTACTGGGTTTATTATTTATTAGCTTTTTTTTTTAAGGGGAAAGGAGGAAAAAAATTTCTGAAAGCAGAATAGTTGAAAGATGAGTAATGGCCTGCAAACATTTTCCACTTCAACAACTGTTCCAGGAGTTTAACATCGCTATGTGTTTGGGTAATTTCAATACACCTCCTGTTTAGACAGCTGCCTGAATACATGTTCATGTACATGCAGAAGAGAAAAATCTTCTCATAAAATATGACCCTATCCGTAAAAAAAAAACAGACTATGAGTTGGAATAGGCCTCCCTCTGCAATTCTTATCAGTACTGTAATTAATTTGGATGGTTTCTAGCATTGATTGCCTGCAATCTGAAAAATGAACACTGTTTACATCTAGCTACATTCATGTCCAATTTTGTGAGCCTATTGCATGAAAGGTAGGAAAAATAATTTAATCAAAAAATTCATAATTGCATTTTTTTATTGAAAAGAAGATAAAACATGAAGCTTCCCCTCCCCCCCCCCCCAAAAAAAAAGAAGAGGTGAAAATGTTATGGAGAAATTTTAGTGCCAGTCTTTCTCCTACTCTCTCTGTGGCCCATTTATTTAATATTTATTATTTAATAGTAATATTTAATAATTTATGTGAAGTGGAATAGCATCAACAAGAGAAGCTGAGAGAAAAAAGATTGACTTTGTAGAGTAGTGGTTATTATACTTGTCCATGATGTGGAAGATAGGAGAGGAAGTCAGGTTTATATTCTGAAGCAGGGAAAGCAAGACTTGAAACAGGTGTGTTCCTCTCATGTTCCTATCAGGAGCTAAAGTTACTTCACAAAACAGAATCTCTAGCATTATTTTCCTTTCTCGGTCTTTTAAGGAAGTGATAATACAATCCACTGATGAGGAAAAAAACAAAAAAGACATGTTAATATGGAGAATAGAGAATGATTCCCTTTACCCTGGAACATCAACTTAGGTGTCGCAACAGGCCACTGTAGGCATCTCAGGGAGGTGATACTTACTTTACATTACATTACATTACATTACACTTACATTACATTACATTACATGTAATTACATTGCATTGCATGTCTGCATTCCATGTCCAATCAATGAAGAATTTATTTTAGCTGATTTCCAAGGGTAATAAGGCAAGCCTACAGATTGTGCTGGGAGATGACTAGAGCTAGTATGCAGAAATACAGAACTGTCTTTGAACATCTACTCTTCTCTGAAAGCTGTTGCCTCAGTGCAAAACAGACTGAAGATTTCTCATCTTTCTTTTAAAAACAAAGATGCTAAAGTGGGGACAGACACCTTGATGCCTACCTTCTGTCCAATTTCTTCTCCAGTCTAAAGGGATACCAAACCCATACAGTGCACTTTCTGGGAAAATAATCTCATCTATGGGAAAATGCAAGAGGAGGAGAGAGAGAAAAAGGAGWCACTCTCTCTTAGTGCTAAGATAAGAGGGGGTGATTGTGGTAGCAAGAGATATCATTGCAACACTAGAAGGAAGAAGTCTACTCAGGGCTATCAGGCTAARGAAACATTCCATCATTCTGGCTGTATTCACCCCTGTAACGACCATTTCAGTCTCCAAAAAGATGCAGCAGAGTGGATAGGAGATTCCTGCAGGCTGGAATGGGCACCTGGTGAGTTATGCTGCACCAGACAATCAGGGACTGGAACCTGAACCCAGCCTTCTAGCAGAGGAGTACCCAACAGCCAGGCTCAGCAAGCTCCACAATCTCAGTACATCTCGAGAATTTACGACGTCCAGTACTTTTCTGATCTCTCAACAGTCTGTTAGCGCTTCGTGGTCATGGCATATGCTGACCTGAAATTGCTCATACATGAACTGTGAGTGTACATGTGTTCAATACTACTACCTGTTCAGCAGAGGAGCCTCTGTTTCCAGGCAATGCACAGATAAGAGGGCCTGCTTTTTTTCCCCCAGTTTATATTGTCAGAATACATCCAACACTCCCTATATTTTTTTTTGAAAATGAGTTCTTCATTTCTTTCTTTTGTCAGATCCATGAGCAATCCTTTGGCTCAGGATTTTCTGTTCCCCATTGCCGCTTCTGATAATTGGAAAAGTCTTACATGGAAATACAAATTTTTATTAGAAGATTTTAAAAACCAAACCTATAAGCTTAAAAGGTGTATCTCTTCTGATATTTCCAAGGTGGAAAAAAATGTAGAAATAGTTATATATTACAGAGGACTTTAAATAATCATGTCTTATTTTATTTTATGTAGTTAATAGTATTTTTTTTCAAAATCAAAATTTTCCAATTCTCTAAGTGTCTTTATTTTAAATTTTCACCATGAATTCTCTACATAAGAGGACAGCCTCCCCTGCCCTCCCTTTCTGACTTTGTTTTTTCTGAGTCTTTATCTTGCTTGAGGTTAGACAGGGCTTAAAAGAGTGGGGAAATTCAGAGTAGTTTTAGGAAACCATTACATTTAAGAAATTCAGTATGTCTGCTTTCAGTCACCTTTRCCAAACACTAGCCTTCCTCCATTGACTACAGATCACCTAGACCCTAAGTTTCAGGAATCTGAACTGCACCTTTGTTAGATGCCTAAAGTTGCAAGTGTATATATGCCTTAATYGACATGATTTGAAGCTGGCTTATTTACGTGTCGGAACAGGTTCAGTCAAGATGAGGATATGTATTTGTTTGAATTTGACTGCAGAATGAGGACATGCTCTAATTATAATGTTTACACAGCTGCTATGCTTCAAAATAATTCTGGTCCCCAATCTTGGAAACAGATTTGTTGTGAGGTACTCTTTGGCCTTGTAGAGTTTTATTGACTTCATAGGGCCTACGAATATGTATTGATGCCAAGCATTGCAGCTGCAATTACTAATTAAAACTGAGCTTTATAACAGTGAAGAAAACTTAGTCTTTCTGAACCTTTTAATCCGGAGCTGCTTTGCTGACCTATGAAACTATGAAGATCTTTACTTTCGTAATATGTGAATATCACAGTCTTCACTTTGATAGTCAAAGCCCTATGTACCCTATGGTAAATGTATCTAAATGCCATGACAATGTTCATGTACTGCTGAGACACCTTACAACATTGTTCCCGCTTTTATATTTGCAAACAGTGATGACCTGGACTTGAAGATATGGATCCTGTGTAAAATACATGATTATTTCCATAATTATTACCTGAAAAAGTTGGCCTTCTTTTTGACTTCTAATATTCTTGGGCTATAGTAAGACATTAGGACATAAAATACTAGTAAGGTAAACCACCTCAGAATCTTCCCTACTTTTCACCCTTATCTTCATTTCATATGCTGTCTATCTCAACTATTTCAATAGTTGCTACTCAACATCCTTTCAGGTAGCTGTCTTACTCCAGAGCCAATAGGTGGTATGTTACTTATTGACCTGATATGTCCAGCTCTGGATATTTCCAGAGCAGGAAACATCTGCTATGTAATAAAATTTTTCTCCTCCTTATGTGAAAAGATGGGTAGGAAGCAAAAATAGGTAGAGATGATTCTGAGGAGCAGGGAGAAAGAAAATAAGCCTGGGTGTTTGTTTCTAGTAAAATGGAAAATTCCACAGAACTTCTCAAGTTTGCAACTGGTTTTCTAGACTTCACCATAAGGGCTAAGAACTTGACTTTTCTAAATTGAAAAGTTGAAACTCCAGAACACATGTTGGTAACAAAAGTTAAATTCCATGGCCAAGGAATCATTCATTCTTGGTGTTACATCTGCCTTGTAGGTAATAAATCTACAGGAGTCATTAGCTAAATCTGCTTCCAGCTATATCCCCTGTGGTTAAAGTTTTTCTACTTCTCGCAGGCTTAGCCAAAACAAGTCTGATCAGGATATGGCAAGGAAATTTCAACAGAAATTCGGGATACTTAAAGACATTTCTTGTAAAGTAGTACTTAAGTCACATCAGCTGGAGTGGTAGAAAAACATGTCCTGCCACTGGAAAGAATAGTTTTACAGGCTGTATGCTATATATTTTTTAAAATTTTAATCTCTATTTCTATCCTTATAACATGGGGAACACAAAGCATGTGTACTCATGGTGGAGGCAAATACAGGGYAACATTACTGTCCTTGATCTGAACAGCTTGCAAACTAAACATAGGACAAGCATTAACAGATGAATACAGGAAAACACATATAAATAAGGGAAAGGATAAGATGATATTGGTCAGTAAAAGAGRCGGTAGTTTCAGAAATTCATGTCTCCAGCTCCTTAACTGCTTTTCATTTTTTTCCTTCTCCACTATTCCCCACTATTGGCTATGTTTGCCTATGAAGGACTGAGAAACGGCAGTCAGATTCCTCTATATAACCTCTAAATCTTTCTGACATTCCATCAGAATGAAAAACATTTCAGAAGAATAATATTATTAAGACAAACTTTTTAGCTTAACACACACATTACTCCTATTACCGCATCTGGAAAGGGTAGATCTGCCAGGTAGCTTAGCAAGTGTAAATTACAATTGACAGGGATAATTTATATACCTAAACTGTCTTTTCTGTGTGGCCAATGGGGAGTTTTGGGGCTACACAAGTTTTTATACATCCTTTGCCTAAATTGAAAAACCAAATGTAGAATGTTACACTGAGGATACCATGTTGATTTGAGGAAATTCCTGAAAGAAAAACAGTCCTAGAACCGGTGAATAGGTTATACTGTATTATAGCTGTATTGTCCTGCACATCTCTGAGATACAGCAGTCTTCTTCTAAGCTGTCTACTACAAGTACTGTGCCTGAGAACTACAGAATAATATTGCATGTATAAAGCATAGCAGCATTTCACAGCCCACTTCTTGGGGAAGTGGAGAGCAAGCAGTACAATGATGTTTATAAAGAGCTGGCATGCTCCATACTTTACCTCATGGAAAAAAAAAATCCTAGAGTATTTAGGAATGGATGATGATGTCATACACAGATACTCTGCTGTTTTCTCCATGTAAATTGCTTTACACACCTGTTCTAGTGCCATTCATGCACTATCACACCTTCTGTGATGTGCAGGGCAGGATCCTGGCCTGTGGTCATACATGGAGAGAGGAGCTGGCAACCCCAAACCAGGTGCCTGAGCTCTGCAAAAGTGAAGGATTTGAGAGGTACAGTTGTGCTAAGTGTAGTGTCTGGCTAGGTTTTAAGAATGATTTTTCTCAGGTATCTAACTTCCATTCACTGAGTGGGAGGCTTAGACACCTTACTCCGAGTTTTAGATTCCTGTCTCAGAGAATTATTTGTAAATCCTTAAGTCTTTTATGCTCTGTTGCCCTTTGTAGATCAGGACTCTAATCATTCTTTCTGGCATATGACTGAGGAAATTTCAGATCTCTTGTTTATATATATGTTATATAGGATTTTTTATGTTTTGAAAGAGAATCTGGAAAACAATTTCTGTTATAACTCATACACCATGACATCAAATGCAGATTTGGCAGGCCTCCTGAAAAGAATTGATGACATTCACAAATGTGGCAAAAAATGTAGATGATTGCTTGAGTCTTGGGTTTGTGTGACATTTTTAATGCTCACAGAAAATCCTCTTAGCAGACTTTCAGAACTGATGCATTTTTAAGACTCTTTGCATTTTCTCCTAATGATTTGAGAAAGAAATATTTTAGCACTTCGTTTAAGTGCTTGCTTGGGCACACATGAAATGTTCACTGTGTTTCTTTAAGAAACAAATCCACTGCATAAAAAGAGAATTGCAAAATTAAAAGGGCATGTTCTGCTCCTCCTTCTCTGGGGAGAAATCTGTTAAGGCTTTGATCTCAGCCATGTTACCCTGTTACTTGACATAACATCAGTATTTTGCATTGCATTTCTCAGGATTTACAGAGGGCATAAACAATGATTTTTGAAGAGCCTTTGTCATTTTTAATATACACAGGACCTTTTAAAAAAATCTAATTCATTTAGTTGATCCAGAGGTTGCTTTTTTGATAGTCAGAACCATTTCTCTCTATATTTAAAGTGACCAAAAATATTCTCATGGTTGTCTGGCAGTTAATTTATTTTCTTCCTATCCTGATCTCATCCTAACCTCTAGGAAATTTGTGAAATTATATTCAGTTTTCCATTGATAAAATGTAAAACAGAAGACTGCTATACCACTTTAGGTGTATTTGTACATTGTAAAGAATGGCAGTGCAGTAAAAAAGAACCAGCACAAAAAACTGCAGAACGCTTTATGTGTAACCTGCATAATGAACAAGACTTTCCCTACAAAAATTGCATTCTTCAGCTGGGTGGGCAAATGAAAGCTTTAATCTGTTTGGGAGAAGCTTTAGGTATTAGGGAGAATATTCTGCTTCCAGAACCTTATATAAAAACATGAATGAGGATTTACTACAAATATCCTTTCAGACATCCTGAGTTACCCAGAGCTGGATTTTCTGAAGAGCTCATCATTGGCCTAATTTTCCTCTCAGTGACTTCAAAGGTAGCAAAGTTCAGCTGCAGTAAGTGCTTTAGAAAATCCCACAGCTGTTTTTGATAAGTCAAAAGCAACCAAATTTTTGACTGTGTCTGGAACTTCAGGAGCAGTCAGACATATTATGGGTCTCATGATGTGATTCCAGTAAATTACCTCTCACCAAGGAGGCTACTGCAAACTGAATCAGCTCTATATTGCAATAGATGCTACTGTGTAATTTGGCATTGTATGGAAATGCAGTCTCACCTTGGCGAAGACATGAAGCAGTTACAAATCTGTGTTTGAAACAAACCATCCTAGTGTTAGGTCCAGGCAGATGTAAGGCCAAACCACCATACCTGATCATTACCTTCCTGAACAGTTTTTCATGATCCTCCAGGGCATGTGTTTGATGCATCTGAGAAATAGAAATGAATATAATTGACTTTTTGATGTCTTCACAGCACAAAACACTGTCCAGATTTAGTCCCTCTCTACGGTCTAGCGTATTCATTGAATATGGGAGATTACAGAGGTCTTCTGAACATCTTTTGAGCCAACCTCTGGAATATCAGGAATACAGTCAGATGGAAGATTGTGGATGAAACACTTTTCTTTCCATTAAAGTTGTTGACTAAGCAAAATCTGTGCTTTTCTTTCAAAGAGCTCTGTTTTGATTAATTTCAATCTCTATATTCTTGAAAAATGTCCTGAAACTGAATATTTTATTCCAAGCTTTTGCAGACCAGAAATCTACTTTTCACATTCTGGAAGAACTRGCTCAGCTCTCAGCTCTGATCATTGCTAGGTTCCAGCTCTGACTTCTATGATAGCTTGGAAAAGGAAAAACAACTCACAGAAACTCTTGCTATCCGTATGGGAAGATCCTAGTGTCAGGCCATTTGTGTAATATGTTCACTTCTAASAGAAGAAGGTTTGATAATTTGATAATGATCCCTCATGTCAACTCATCACCTTGTACAAAGCCAGAGTGGAATCTAGCAGATGCAAAATTGCAAAAACCTTTCCATTATCTGTTTCTTAAAAGCCATCCATCACTTGGAAATTGTAGGTTAATAAATACTAAAATGGCAATGTCAGCACTTATAATGCCCTAAGAAAATACCTATCCAACATCTCACAACTTTGTTCTACAGAAAACTGATGTAGACCAATAAAAAGGCGAAAATTTGTGGCTTTAGCTTGTTTACTTGCATTTTTTTTGTTTCATCGTTTCTTCTGAGAATAGGTTAAAGCTACCTGAGTCTAGCAGTATGGTCATGAAAACCATGTGAAATCTACAGACTGAGCATTTACTCCTCTTCACACTGTTCCTTAGCAGCCAGAAATACTAGTCCAAATTAGTGTTAACATCAGTTAATTCAGTTCTGGGCTGTGATGTTTGGTGTGATTTTAAGTCAGGTTTCTTTTCTCTGTCTTGTAATAAATAGTGTCTACTTTAGTGAAAGGAGAACCTACATGTGACACAAGCACTGACTTCAGTGTCAAGCTCTTGTAGGAAGCAAATACAGAAAAGGGTTGTGAACAATATATTCATTTTTTAAATATCATTTAAGAATATCTGCCATATAAGATATAGAAATCTCTTCCTACATTGTGCTTTTTGTAAAAATGAAAATTAAAGTAACAATCTTTTTTCAAAAAGGAGTAATAAGAGCAATATAACATTTCTGTATATAATGCTATTAAATACCAAATATCTGCTTCTTTTTCACCAGTTTAACATTGTTGTCTTTTAATCACTCTATTTGATATTTGATATGCAGCAGTAAAATGTTTATACTGAGAACTGTAGAGTAAACCTTCAGTTTAGGAACAAATTAATAGTCTGGAACCGTGAGAATCTGACTATATCTGAATATTGATGATCTCACTTTCTGAGTCTCTCTGGGACTGGGAGTGTGAGGTGTTGATCGTTGCTTCTCACTGATAAGCAAAATATTTCCAGAGCGTGAAGAATTCTGTGGTGTGTGAGAAGGATAAACCATAATCTGCATCAACACACTAACTTCTCCTCTGCCATTTGCATTGAAAATCAGGTAGAAGTTATGCTAAGCTCTCTATTATAGCCTCATGTATGTGAAAGGTCTTCCCCTTCATTTGAATAAGGCCTCTTACATATGTGAAAAAAGCACATTTAAAAGGAACGTTCTTTAATTAGGGTGGCATTTAGAAGCAGAAGCCTTAATGTTCACTTTTTGTGATGCTAAATTGTGGAGTATTTTCAAATGTATTGTAGCAGTCATTTTCATTAACCATTTTTATTTTTATTTATTTTTAAAAAGAAATGACATGTTCTACAATGTGAAGTGAAGGAGTAGATTAATATGACTAGCTAGATTAAGGAAAATTTAAATCAGAGTGTTTGATGAAATGTTGGAAAATGTTTAAATAGAGGATTAGACTTACAATATAGAAAGCAGTCAAGGAGATCAAAAGAACTCTGTTCAGAAAGTCCTATTAAAAGAGAGGAAAAAATCTATTGAGTGAATTCTTATAGCTAAATGATTAAAGTGTTTTTAATATATTACATTCAATCTGACTTTAAAATAGAAATAAACAGTACAGGATGTGCATGAAAAAGAGATTGTATTTTTTTTTATAGGGGCAAAATGATTGGGCCTATACAAAACTGTTCATAAAATATATATATGAAACTATAGAATTTAACTGATGAGGAGTTCCCTGGAGAATAATGTTAAATCTGGCAAGCAGCTTTATAGAGACAGAAGTTAACTGATTGACATCTGTATGAATATGGATTTCTTTAAATGAAAGAAATGAAACTACATCTTAAGCAAACCTTTGGGAGAACATGCTTAATCTTCTGGGGATTCAATAGAAATGCTTCTAATTTTGGTATCATACAACTAACCGAGATCACAGAAGTGACTTCCATAGCTCTCAGTGTCTTCTGCATCTTAGCAATTTTTTTTTTAATTCATATTAGATTGGATCCTTGAATCATGGCTAACATTCAGTGTTGACAGGACCTTTATGTTTCTATATGCAGTCTTTTTTCCCTCATTGGAAAACTTTACAAGGAATGCACAATGAATAATTTGGATTACAATATGCTGCTGATATTAAATGGAAGTTTTTCCCAAATCAGCAGCAATCTGAGACTTTACAGCTAGTATGCTTTCTTTATGTAGGAAATAAACAAAGAATAGACACACAAAATACTGAACAACTGCATGTGCAATGTTTTGTAATCATCTGTAAAATCTACCTTCCCTTCCTTTGATCTTTCTTTGTTTAGGTGCTTTTAAAGATAAGAAGTAGTGCAGTTTTTTAATGCTCAAGTGAACTGCAGAATTCTTTCTGAATTGAATCCCTGTTCCTCTATCTGCTCAAATAAATATCGCTATGTATGTGATTAATTTTGATTACAATGATGTGAGTACAAAAATTTTATTTCGAATCATATTTTAAATGGGTGCAATTATTCACTAATAGATGTGGACTTCTTAGTTTCCTCTATCTATAGATGCACTTGCTACAGCAAAAAAAACCAAMCAAMCAAMCAAMCAAACAAACAAACAAAAAGAGGTAATTTCATCACTGTGTCCTTTCCCATCAGTCCTCCCAAATAACATTTGCAACTACCCTTCCCGGATACTATTTATAGCAAAGTAAAACTGCTGCCATTTTGAATACTGGTGTATAGAATGGACAGCTTTCCCAGTAACCCTCTCCCTAAATCTTCATAGTTAGTATTGCAAATAACTACTCACAGACCAAACAGGTGATATATATATACTTTTTTAAAAATCAGTCAATAATAAATGGGATACATTCATTTGTTAGTTCAGGAAATACAAAATATGGGATAAAATAGTTTTGCAAATATATATGTATATAAAAATATTCTTGATGTGATTCCAGGTTCCTCCATTTTTATTTATAAACTTCAGGTAGTAACAATCTACACTTCCTTCTTGCTATAGAACCACAAAAGCATGGACTAATTTATTAGTGAATATTGATGTTGTGCAAGGGCTACATTCAAAACCTGGGATCTCCTGTAGATGAAGCTAGAGAGAGAGAAGATATTATCAATAATATTTTGCACACACACACACACACACACACATACACACACAAAAAAAAGGGGGGGGGGGAATAAAAGGTCGGCAGAGAAGACTGCACATCTAGCAAACCTGAAAGAACAGGCAGCTGCACAGATCTGAAGAATCACAGGGTCTTGGCTCACAGTAAGTAAAAATTGCATCTTTCTGTCCTACTAGCTGTGTCTTTTCTGGTGGAAGCCTAAAGTCCAGCTCACTCTTTCTTGTTATTTCTGATGCTTCACTCCTCACTTTATTACTCTTTCTTGCACATATGCAGATCTGCTTTTCTCTTTCTGTCTTGAGTGGTGGGAATTTGTGACCTTGTGACTCAAGGTCTTATTCATTCACTCCTGCAATGAAGCAAAGTGTCAAAATTATCGACAGATATATAAAGCATGAAAGACAGAATTTAGCATAGCTCTTAGTGATTTAATGAGTCTTATTCTAAATGCCACTTTGGAGTTGTAATAATAAGGTATGGAAAAGTCTCTTCCTTTTCAATCATACTTAGCCCAGTAGGGTAGAGTGCACAGGTAGAAAGAAATTCTTCAAAGGAAATATTGACTATCATTAAGTGTATATGTTAGCTTAGTCCATGAACAAATCTGAACTCTATCTGCCTATAAAATAAACAAAAACATGTTAATTTAAAACAAAGCCACATTTATCCATCTCACCCCAAGTATAAATATGTGTTAAAACATCTCTAAAAATAGAGTTCAAAGAAAAATGCCTTTCCTATTGGGATCAATGAGAGAGAATTTTTTTTCATCTCAGCAAAATCTTAATTCAAAAGGAAGACTACAGCCTTTGGGGAAATACCTAAAAACAATATTAAGATGTTTCAAAAACTATTTGTTTAGGAAAATGTTCACCTCAGTCTAAATTCCTGAGGTATAAACCCCTTGGAGACAGTTCCTTGTGCAGAACTATTAGTACCAGACCTAAGTGTGTCTCCTGTGTACAGACCAGGTGTTTTGAGATTCTAGAATAAAACTTCTGTTAGGCAAGGAAGAGTTGTCATTGATAAGTATGAATTACAGCAGATGCTGCCTATATATTCTCCATTCATTAGATCCTGAGAACATACCTTTGTGAGAGAACTTTTTGCCGTGACTCAACAAGTTTGGTTTCATATATAAACTGTTTCTGGATAGTTCCAGCAGTTTTGCACAACACACACCAAGAGATCACCATGACAAGGTTCTCAGCACTTTGCTTCAATGTAAAGTCAGTTTCTTCAACTCATTTAATCACTGCTTTTTATGTAAAAGGGATATTTATTATTATTATTTTTACAGTAACCTTTGTGAGCTGTATTAAGATGGCTTTCTGTTATACCAGGCACTGACTGAACATGGAACAAGTGCATGATCCTTGACTCAAACAAGTTCCAAACTAAGTAAATCTAAAAAGTGTAAGTTTGAACATATGATTTGTCAGAAAAAAAAAAAAATCAATACTATTTGTTTGGGCTTGCACTCTGCATCATCATTTTCCAATTCATTTCTGTTTATTTATTTACTTCTAACAACAATTCTTTATCATTCCTTTTCATGCACTAGCTTTCTGACAAATAGACTAATAAAGACTTAGGTTAGTATTTTAGAAGAGTGTATGGTGTGCAGCATTGGGTCCCATGGGAGACATATTTGACACCTGAGAAATACTTTAATTATAATGTAATCACAAAACCTATCTATCTCTGGTTAGATACTCTCCAGAAGAAGATGAAAGTTTGTCTGTAGGTGCATAGGTTTATGCAAGAAATTCTGGCTTTTAGATAGCTACTTCTCTTTCAAATAAGTGTAAACCTGACCAGAAAGCTTGGAAGCCTTCTATCCTACACAAATTTAATGCTTCCAGGTCTTCCTGATTAGATGGTCTACTCATACTCACTCTCTTGTTTCTAAAATTGATGAATGAGTTTCAGAATTTTCATACAATTGTCTACTAAATTACATTTTAAAGTGAAATATATAGTGGAAAAAAGTCAGATTTCACACTAGTATTAAAGGTGAAAATATGTATTTTCCTTAAATGTCTTTGATTAAAATTTAGCCTTATTTTCTTTTGAAGAAAAGAAGAATCTGATTTTGATTTTAAGCCTCCTGAAATTTCCATATGTGTATTTCAACTATAAGATATGAAAATGAAATACAGGATGAAAGATATAAAACAGAAAGAATTTTAGAGCAATACGATAATATTCAAGAAGTTATATACTCCAGTACCTTTAAAGRGAATATTTCATTTTTTATAAAAATAATAGATTGTACTATTTCAAAAACTCAACCTTGAAAATGGGCTGAAGTTTATTTAATGTTTTAAATTCAATATTTGATATAGATGAAGACAATTTTTCCTTTATAAAAATATGCCAAAAGTATAAAGAAGAAAACTATCAGAGTCTATAAAGCACTTGGTATTTTTTAAGTAGATGGAAGGAATTAAATAAATGTGTATATGGAAAGGAAGTGAAAAAGGAAAGAAATGGTCTTGCAAAGAGGATAGCAGATGGTTCCATTTGATCAGAAAGCTGAATAGCATTTCTTTGCAAACACTTTTTGATAATTTCTAGCAATCATTTCCTTAGTCTATTTAGCTTGGGTATACTATTTCTCTGATTTTATAAATCACTTACARAATGTTTAATTTGATTAAATGGTAAGACAAGACATCTGTTGACTATCTTTGATATTTATAAATAGCTAGATATAATATAGAATGAAGATACTAAAGAAAAATGTGATGAGAAGGCAATGCCACTTGTTCAATTTACTCTTTTCCGCTTCCCTGGGAAATATATCATGGAAAGGTTGTCTGAGCTGTCACTGTGGCACCACTAAGAGGATGTACGTAACATCTTCCATTCAAATTACCTTTCAAATCAATCACCCTGATCAGGCTACTATCTTCATCTGATGGCTGTAGGACAAATGTTTTGGCTTACAGGTAGGAAGTGTTAGCATTTGARAGAGCTCTGAGAAAGAAGATTCAATGGTTAACTTTGATAACTTGTGTTAAGAAAAGACAGTAAATAATATGCTTGTTGAAATACTTTATGCAACTGACTTGCAGTTGCTGAAATAAAAAGGCTGCTGTATACTTCTTCCCATCCCTTTGCCCTCCAAAACTGAGTAAAAAATGTGTTCTTGAAAAACTCAGAACAAATATTTACTAGGTTCTCCCGGAGATGTATTATTCAAAACTTCACAAAAATGGCAGACCTATGTATTGGCTGTGGAATTATCTTTTGAATCTTAAATTATTTGGTTTATCTCAATGATTGAATTTTTCAGTGTATGTGTGTGTTTGTGTGTGTGTGTGTGTATGAAGACATGAGGAAAATAGCTGGGATAGCATGAAGAGTTGCGTTATGCTCCAGTCAGACTAAACTATAAATCAAAAGCTCAGGTTTCTGTTTTAATAACACATTAAATAATCCCTGTGCCATTAGTACTGAATAACTGTGAGTTAAATAAGGGCTTCAAATACTTTCTGTGGTATTATCATTGTTATACAGTAGCTTTTAAAATGTGATAAATGGTATTCAGCATCAAATGCATTGTAAATACTGAATGCGTAGCTCAATATACATTTTAGAATTTTCTAATCTTACTCAAACACATATGATATTATCAATTACTTACACTATTTTAATATAATGCAACATTTCTTTAAACCGATATCTAATTTACACTGGATGTCACTGGCCTCTAGACTACCTTGGCATATATTTATATATTTAAGCTACAATTTATCACTTTGTGAAATGCACTATGTGTAACTGAAAATAATGACACAAAAATCATCTACTCTTATATGTTGGTAGTGTGATATACTATCCTGATAGCTTAGAGTACTATATGAAGTCAGTCTGTGGAGCATTACCTTTGAAATATGATTTAAAACAGAATTTATAATGTCTCAGAATTACATAAAACTGTGTGAAATTGTGCAGATAATCATTTAAATCTCCCTACATGAAAAGATAATTGCTCCAGAAATTAACTGTACCTGGGGTTCATTCATTTGGTCATGGCTAGTTTCTTATATAGTGATGATTTGATATTAGAGCTAATTAAGATCAGGTCAGAGTTGCTGAAGGTCAGACATTAATGCGCAGGATCATTGAAATGATAATTATAAACAGATTAGGAAGCTACGGTCTTTTATAAGGGGTTATTAGATAATTACTGTGAGAGTGTACAGCTTACTGTAATAATGGATTATCGACTACTTACAGCGTTTTAAGGGTGAGAGTATATTACTTCCTCAAGGACTAAGAGGAATAATGTTGTTGGAACTCTGGGCTCTATAAATAAAATAAAACCAATTGCATTTCAATTTTCTTATAAGAATATTTCCCCTTTTGGAATAAACTATTTCATTTTATCTTAATGAGTCTTCAAATATTTGTGTGACTGAGAAGATCCTTTACTTTTCTTGTTCTTTTGGAGAGGAAATAAGAAAATGAATGTTAAAAATAAAGATTTTATTCTGTTTTAAAGACATATCTAAGGCTGCCAGAAGCTTTGAGAGCAGTAATAGAACAGGAACAATTAAACATTTTACAATGATTTGGAGGATATGCACAGATTAATCTGAAACTTCAGCGATGTAACAACTGAACACTTCTTTCTCTTACTACTGTGACTGATTTATTCTAATATACTTTTACATGAATATAAAATAACAAGATATATAACTAAATAATAAAGTAATCTTTATTTATTAAGATAGAATTGCAAATATTCTAAAGATAGATATTACAGCTGTAGATTTATAAAGATACAATGGTATAACTGTAGCACACTTTGCTCCACTGATTGAACTCCATTTTGTTTGGAGCTTTGTGCACCAGGGCACGACCTATAAATCAGGAAGGGAGAAGGGGGCTTGGAAAGAGCTTCTGAAAAGATAATGTCATTTAAATAACTGCAGAAGACACTCACAGACAGGGATCAAAATTGGCTGTGAATAACATCGTACACACCACTTGTGGTGACTGTGGCCCTATGACCAAAAAAAGTAAAATAAGGGAGAGAGAAAATTGTATAGGGCTAAGCCTTTTCTACAGAAGAAGGAACAAAACACATGAGCTGGATGGCCTCCCCTCCATCACTGGCATGATGCCAGCGAAGGTCACCATCATCTCACACCTGCTTCTTACAGAAAACTTTGTCCAGGCTGCTAGGGGTTGAGTTGCACTGGTAGTGGGGGAAGCAGTCCGCTTACCCTGCAGACCTCCGGAAGTTTGTTAGCACCTATGGTGGAACGAAAACTGTACAAGACACAAAAGGGAGCTTTTCTTGCCTACAACTATGAGGAGACATCTCCATCAGCTGATTCTTTTCAGATTTTTCTCCACCTGTGGTAAGAAGAGGACTTCTATTTCCAATCATGCCTTAGGATATACTGCAATACTGGGACAGTATTTCAACATAGGAGATAGGAAAGTCCCCTCTCTGAATCTTGGAAAGAAGTGAGCTGGGAGGAGCATTGTGTCATTCCTATTTCAGCTTTACTACGAAATATGGAATTTTAGATCACTCTTCTGGAGACTAGAATCAAATACTTTGAGTTGTTTGGAAAACCTTGCAAAAATGTCTACCTGCTTGTTGAACGTGAGCTGACCCCCTACATCTACTCTTTCTCAAACCTCAAGTTCAGGTATCAAATTGAAAAAAAAAATCGATTTTCTGTACAGTTTTACTCTTAAGGAAATGTAAACATCCTCTAGTAAAGAAAGGCAAGCATTAGCAATCCTTCAACATTTAGCCTAACTTAGATCTATAGGCCAAATCTACCCCTGCTAACACTTATACCTTTTAATAATCCTCAAAATGAGGAAATATCTATTTGCATGTGTCTGAGGTCAGTTTTTCCTCTCTCTTTTCAGCAAATTGATGTAAATGTTGCAGAATTGTCCTATAAACACAAAATCAACCAAATCTGTCAGGCCATATCCTCAGTCTTCCACTGAGAGCTTTTGGGCTGCTTGTACCAATGGATAAAGGGAAAGCCTCAGAAACACAATACAGGTATAAAAGCATCTCTCCTGGAGCAGGGGAAGCACATTACTTTGTCCCTCTCATCTCTTCACACGCGGGAATATGTGGCACACCAATCCATTATTAACTAAATAGCTCTTTAAATTGAAGAAGTCTTATACTGTCTGTATGCAGAAGATTTGTATGTCTCCACTTGATAGAAGGTGGCATATTAAAGCCTCAAGGATAGCATCTCACATTATATTTTTACACAGAAAGCTAATGTTTCTGATACAGAGCAGCTAGAGTTATTATATTTAATACAGAACAATAAATACTGATGTCCCACTGCCTTTGAATGTTGCTGTACAATGAATATTTCTCAGGTTTGCTTACTGCATATTATGTCTACTTCTCATGTGAAAGTTACTTTAAGCTTTCACTAAATGTGTTCAGTTGTTGAAAATGGCAACATACTGATCTTTCCTGCAAGCTACCACTGACAAAATGCTTTATAACTTACAGACTGTCATTTACCTACTGCATATCAATTGAGTATAGGTGCTGAACTGTGATGGAGAGCCATATGATACCAGCAAAACTCTATGTTGTTATTCTTTTCTAATGCTGTAGCTGGATTTAAGCAGCTTTAATGACTTTTCTTTAAAGAAATGATTCAGAACAAAATAGAATATCTGATCATTATCACAGCATTTTTTCAGAGATTATTCCAAACATGTTTTGAAACAAAAGCACTTTACCTTAAAGGAGAAATCTAATTATAGCAAATATGTTAGATGAAACTTTCTGTGTGTTTGTGAGTCACAGAGGTTTAATTGAAAAGAGGCTTTGTTGCTATTCAGTCACTGAGACTACACTCTGTACAATGCATATGTTGAAAGAAGATTTACACAGTCATAATATTATGCCATTTCTTTGTTTAGCTTTTGTGAAAGAAAATTACATACATTTCAACAGCACTCAGAAGATTACATCTACAGTTTAAATTTACTATTCGAACTTTGAATTCAAAACACCCTTCCACAATTAGTAAGCCATGCTGTGTGGCTGGGGGTTAAACTAAGCAGGAGGCAGGGCAAGTGGTTCCAGGACCAGGGTTTTCAGCAAAGGTTTGTAAATAATTGTGTTTTGATATTGCAGTTCTCAGTCTGCACCAGACCCATTCATATGTGTCCATTTTTGACAGTCATGCCGGTCAGAAAAGATTCTTTTCTGCAGGTGAAAAGTGGCAGCCCTTAGGAACAGCATTACTGCCTGTCAAAGAAGAGTAAAAAATCCTGCATGTTCAGATATTCCCTGTCTTCGTTGCCTTGCATGAATGATAGCAAGATGGTCATGGAAAGAGAGCAAAACAACTTTCTTTGAAGAGAAAAAAAGAAACAAGCAAACAAACAAACAAACAAACAAAAACGGGGATCCAAGCTGAATATTCACCCTAACTTTCAGGCACTAAAATGCTATAGAGTATATGTCAGTTTTATCTGTTCACACCCAGCAAAGATCAGAATACAAATTTGCTGGGATGAGAGGGAAGTGAGGGTGGTGAAGGAGGGAAGGGGAAGCCTGGAGCAGAGGAGTATTTACAGACACTGAGGTCTTAAAAACAATACAGGAACTGCACTTGCTGCTTCTGTAGGATCTCACAAAATCTGACACAAATCACKGAAAATGCTACATATCGTGTATTTAGGATGCATGCACAGACACTACTTGATTTTTAGGGCTGATATTTACTTCTATTAATAATGTTTTAGCGTTACATCTTGTCTGTCGTAGACATTGCACACACACACACTATATATATTTGTAACTAGCTACTGCTGTTTCATGCATTTGAAAGGGTGGTATGTTAAATTGCTAAAATATTTCTCTTATCTCACCAACAGTAACACATTTATAAGTACCCCTAAACAGATGTAGTCTACGAATGCTTGAGTCTGGAAGTGTGTGTGCACATGTATGTGTGTGTGCACATGTAAAATTTAAAGATGTTTCTCTGCAAAGGAGTAGTGTTTATGTTTTTCTGAGTATTAAGAGGCCAGAGAGAGTGTAGGGTCAGCCTGAGTACGTGATACCAGGTAATTTTTTTGTGCCAGGGCATCGCCAGGAAGGATTTCAAAGCAATCACTTTCCCTGCCTTCTTTTTGCTGTAGAAAGCTATATGTCACAGGCAGATTTAAAAAGCATATTGAAAAGGTTTGTCTGTTCTCCTTTGTACTCAACAAAATACTCACACCCACTAGTTAACGATACTACAGCAGATAATGCTGACAATTCAAAGTATTCAAAAGATGTAAGTGATACCCTCGAGAAAAGCGATTTCAAATATAACACTGATAACTGGGATAGATCTATAGACCAATGAGAAATTCTCTAAAATAAGGATGATTCAGAAGAGTGGCCTTTTCRGAGATCTATGTATTCATGGAGCAGTCGACTCCTTAAGTGAAAGTTTTGAATCTGGATGTGATGTTTACCCTTCATTTGTCTCTAGTTATTCTTTTCAACACATACATATATATTCCTTAAGATACATACTAGCAGTTGCAGTCTTCAGGACAAACATTTCTAGCAACAAACACAGTTTATCTACAGATTAAAATCTGGATTTAAAGGGATAAAAATTCTAAATACACAAGTTTTCAGCAAACAATATGTTTATTTCTCCTTATACCATCCTTTACTCCTATCTCAGGAAACAGACATTGTAGAATTACATTTTTACAATGAATTCATTTTATCTTTTTTCCTCCTGTGCTATCTTTTTGCAATCACTGATTATCATCCATTTAGGTCTAGATATCCCTCATAATTTCTGTTCTGTTTCCCACAGCATAATCATCCAGCAGGAAAGTAAGAGAATTCCACTCACAGTAAATAAGAAATAAGTGCCAAGTAGACTTCTGAGACTGTCAAAAAGTGTGGTAGTGCCGGGTAGAAGATTCCTTCTATCTGCTATCACCAAACACTTACCCACAGTTCCAGTTAAATGCTATAGTGACATTTTTTACTTTGTATAGATAGATTCAGTTGATTCCCTGATGTTTACAAGGTGACCAGGACAGTCACATAAGCCTCTTCAAGATACTTATGAATTTGGGAAAAAGATAGAAAAATAATTTTCAGAGGCAAAAATATTAGACATGGGACAACTATATAGCCTTTTCCTGTCACCTAAAAAGACATGCAGGCCCATAAAGGGTTCCTGAAAGATCATGCGGGGAAATAATTGTATCTCGGTAAACTTAAATTCAAACAAACTAGGTGGAAAAATGTAGTTATTCAAAAAGTAAAAAAAGATATAAAAAAGGACAAAACTCACTTATTTAATGAATCAAACAACAGATTATCAAATAGATAGAAGATGTGATTGGACTTCTCCCCTGAACTGAGATCTCCAAAGCTAGGATCCTAACCTAGGTGCCCAAACGCTACAAATTTGCATTTGGAGAATTATTAAMAACTGTTTTCATCTTTATTATGTCTCTTGGAGAGGGAAGACTTTGTAAAACAGAGAGAAATATAAGATTTTTGGTAGTGACTTCAGTTCTGTCAGAAGCCTACAAAATATTTATTGTTACTCATATGCATTATAAAGTCCTTTAAGAGCTTTAAAGATGTTCAGCTCTTCTCCATTTCTCCCAACTCTTCAAACCTGTATGCAGAAGATTAACATTGGAGAATCATAGAATCATAGAATCAGTAAGGTTGGAAGGGACCTCTGCAGATYATCTAGTCCAACCTCGCTGCTCAGCAGGGACACTCAAAAGAAAAGAACTGCTTGCAGTGTGTATGGTGAAAGAAATAGCTGGAGAGAAGTCCAACTTGTAGATTTCTTTTTTATTATTGTTAGACCTAGAATGATTTCCAAAAAATGATTAGTTTAGCTTATTTGTACAGATATATGATTTCTTTTAAAAATAAAAACATTTTTCCAAAAAATGACTAAATCCTATTCTCATTTCAAGTAATAGATGTTTTATGATAGGGTATATTATCTCACAGCTCAGTAGGCAACCGGGGCATGTGAAAAGAGTGAGAAGTTTCACTTTTTTCACTTTGAAAGGCCCCAAACTAAGCTTTGGAACAATCACCACATGCAAATATTCAGTTCCCTGAAACTGCATTCATTCTTGGCAAGTCATTCATTAACATATGAGCATTTTTGCTCCTTACCTTCAATTGCCAGAAACAAATGTTAAATTTCCACCTTTTAATTTTCATTAATTACCAAACTGAGTTCCAAATACAGTTATAAATAGGTAATATATGTTTAAAAATATAAATATCTATCTAGAAATGTCTTGATATTTTGATGAAAATCAGAGATTGATTCTCCCTCCTTGCCTTGACTAAGCCAGCACTCATTGCTCAGTGTAACAAATCTTAAGGTTAACCTCAACAGAAGTCAATCAATACGTCTTTATTATTCTGTGTATATGTATAAAACAACAAAGACTAATTTACAAGAGACAGTTAACATTTCATTTCTAGGACAAGAATTTGTGAAACCTTACTGGCTGATTAATGGCTGAATCTTAAGTACTTTTAATCTCATATTTTAAYGTCTGAAGAGCTCAAAATATTGAAGTATAAGCATCAACTGAAACAGAGAAAATAATGGGAGTGCAGGAAAAAGAAAAAAAMCACACATACACACGTACACACAGAAAACCCTGGGTAAATTTATAGAATTGTTATCTTTCACTATGAGGATCTTCGTTATATTAGCTGCTTTTTATGAGTATATGCTTCTAGACAATATTTACCCAATTCAGGATGGTTCTTCTTCTCATTTGATGAAATGTATGCATCAGAAACATCCTCAGTTTGTTGTAGGAGGAAGTCAATCTCAAACACCTACTTTCATGCCTATAGTTTATTGTACCTGTATGTACAGTTGAAARAACATCTTTCTAAATGCTTGAAATGATGCTGACAGATTTTGGCATTTCAAATGGGAAAAAATGACAAATATTGTCTAGTAAAATATACTCCAATTGTCCATGTTAATTTGGCATGTCATTAACCTGATTTCCTAAGAAGAAAGTCACTCTATAAATAAATTGATTTAATAGATCCATTATTACATGAAGAAAATGTAAGCTTTTTTCAATCATATTGAAATATTTACAGTGCAATATTCCTAATACAGTGTATTCCTAATACAGGTCAAATCAGGCAAAAGAACACCTTTGCTATTTCAGAGGAAGCTCTTACTCCCTGGAACAAATACAGTGTATTATTCCTAATTCTCTTACCAAGCTTTACTTAAATACTCAAAATCAAATTGTTTAGCTATTTTTGATGTTAATAAACTGTTCATGTGAAAATAACTGCTACAAGAAAAAAGCCCAGCTCAGCTACTTTTTTAGATTTCTTAAAGATTAAAAATGATGCAGTCACTGCTTTAGCTCTTTCCTTGTTATCTGTTCCTGCAAAGTTTTCTGACATCACTCTTTAATATTAAACCTTATACCATGTCTATAGTTAAATAATTTTGAGGCTTTAGAAAGACAAAGCAAATGGTTTAATGAGGTCTAGAATGGATTTTTTCCATTGAAACTCTAGAAATGAAGCCTTCCATCTATTGTGTTTGAAATCAGTGGGGCTCTTTCTCATCTAAGTGTGATAAAAATCTCAAGGATATGCATAGTTGTAGTTTAGAGAGCTGGAGCTGCTACTCCTTAGTAGAATCATAAAGATGGTAATAACTGTCTAACTTAAAGGAAAACAGAAACTAATGTTTAGTGTGACTTAAGTAGATAATTCTTGAGATACTTAACTAAGATATCTGGTCCTCTTCAGTTTAACAACTGTTTATTTAAAGATATTTCACACACACACAAAAAAAGAATTTGTGTTTTGCTTATTATATTTTGTTTTTTTATTATACAAAAATGAAAAATGGTTATTAGAAAAAACTTATTTTACAGAATTTTAATATTTTAATTTAATTATTTTCTTTAAAAATTAAAAAAGATACACTTTTCAGAAGTTCAGTTGTGAAGATCTGAAAGTGTTATCCCTGTCCATTTTCCTCTCAGTCATCTTTGTAAAGTTTCTGGTCTCCTTTCTTCAGGAGGCTTCTATTGCTCTTCAGCTCCATAACAGCAATCTTCTTAGGCCGTTTATCCTTTTACCTGTGCACCTGCCTTGTTATATTCCTCAGTTAATTAACTATTCCTGAGGAGTTAGTTACCCTTTCTCCAAAATGACTGTCACAGAGTCAGGTATGCAAAAATCATTTCTCTGAAGAGGTAACGCTTTTTGCTATTGTTCTCACATTAATGCCTCTCACAGCTGGTAACTAGATTGAAGTGCTTGCCTAGACTGTAAACAGTTTGGAGGCTTGATAGCTAACATCCCAAATCAACACCTCATAGTTTGGCAATTTTGGAACAGCATCTTCACCTGTACTGTGCTTATCCAGAGAGTGCATTGTTATGAAAGGTCAGAAATTTGTAACATCATCTGGCAATGGAAAATATCCAGTTTTCCATGGAGCTTCTTAATAGTGTAAAGTGCACTGCAAGACTGACATTGCAGAAAACAGATCCAAGAGTCAGCAAGTACAAGTTACTTGCAATATCCAGTCAAGACCAGATTTCCATTTTTGGTTGCTGTGGGCAGTTTCACTAGGTCACTAGCTCCTAAGGTATTATCTCTCTATTCCTCATAAGATATCCAAAGTTATACACTAAGGCAGAAAAAGAGCTATTTTTCAAGGAACTTACTGTTAAACCATCTATCTCCACTGTATGTAAAACTTATGCTACTTTCTTGTGTTCTGGTTATCAGATTTCATAATTTATGTGTCCATGACATTTACACACACAATATTACTAGAATACTATGCTTCCAAACATAATTTCCCTCAGTTAGGCCTTCTTAATGTGCTCTGTCCTTGCAGTAAAAAACTGTGGTGTAAATCTGTTGCTTATAGCCACCAAAAATCTTCCATCTTTCTTTAAAGATGCTGCATACAACATTACWGTCAGTCTGTTCTCTTCAGCTGCTTGCTACTAGGTTACACATGTGCCATGGAGACACTGATTTTCCACATTTCACATTAGATGCCACAAAAATAGGTTGCTATTGGTGCAATGGATAATGCATGTGAATGTATTCCAAAAAGCCTCTTAGTCATGAGCAGCATCCTTTTTGGAGAAAGCAGGCTCACTAATTACGCAGGACTAAATATGACCCAAAATGACCATGAGTAGCAACTCTGTTGATTGATGCTTGGAGGAGGAGAGCAGGGAGGGAAGAAACCATGGAAGAYAAGGACAATCAGATCACTTAAATAATTTTTCAGTCTGTATTTGCAAGCAATGGCTGCCCATTTAGTAAGAAGGCATTATACTAAATGATCTTCTGTCTGAGCCAAGTAAATACCTAAATTTAAAAGAAATAGATTCGTATGAAGATACAGGATGTGAGAAATATGGAAGAATGTGTGACCTGTTTGATATAGAAGTGTAATTTTGCAATGCTGTAGGATTAAGAGCCTAGATTGTGATTGTGTTTGGGGAAATACCTTAAAAAATATTAGAAATAAAGTAGTTAGAATTTGCCAAGCAGTGGAACATCACCCCACTCCATTTAGTGTCAATATTTTGCAGATTCTACATTTCTTTGACATCGTGGCCTGACAAAGAAGAGACATGCATGGAAGAATGACAACATGGAAGAAAGTTGACAAAGAACAGGTCACTGAGCTTGTTCTGCCATAAATAGTGCAAACCGGAGCAGATTCCCACAGCTGAAAAATTGCTAGTGCCAGTAAGATATGCCTAGGTTTTCAGCCTAAACAGGAATTGTGATGGCTTTTGTAATGAGAAGTCAGACTTCACAAATCTCATAGACTTTGATGGAGTCGGTGCAAATCTTGGAAGAATTGAAGCTGTTGATAGAGTGGACTTGCATTTTCAAAAATTTCACCACAGCCTGTTAAATTAATCTGTTATGAGTTAAAAAAGGAAGCCCTATTACAGATTAATAACTGGCTAATGAACAGGAAATAGAGGACAGACTGTCAATTTTTAAAGCAGAAGGAGGATGGTAAGAATCTATTCAGAGATCTGTGCTGTTCAGTGTATTTATAAGTAAGTGAGCCAAAAAAGGGAATGCAAAGATGACAAAGTTTCAGAAGATTTCACAAATCGCATTGGTAAAATGACAGATGAAATACTGATAAATGAACATTACAATAAATGAGGAAATATAAGCCTGATTGTGCACACACAAAGCACAGTGATGGGCCTGAAATTATTACCACTGAAGTTACCATTGAATATTGTGGATAACACTTTGAAAGCATCAGCTTAACACTCAGTTCAGTTGGCAAATAGAAAACTAAGAGAAATCATAGGAAAATCACAGTGTAAACCTAGTGATCACACTTTTTTCAATATTGCATGCAGATATATTTCTAGTTTTAGACAGAGAAAAAGCAAGATATTAATATTTTAAGGCAGGCAGCATGATATGTGAAAATGCCCAGTCATTTGAAGATGGGACATACTGAAGGAATTTTAGGTGAGAAACACTGAGCCATTTAGAATAGTCTTTAGTCTTGTTCAATATAATCTAGGGGTTGTCTTGTGTTGCGTTTGCTTTTTATCTACAAAATTAAAATTACATCTAAAATTCTGACCTTAAGTTTTGTCTTTTCTCTGTTTTAATATTAAGCCCATCCATTACTGTGTAAATGAGTTTAATTGGGATAATCTGACCAATTAAGGCAAACTATCTCTTTTGAGAGCCTAAATGTAAATAAAATGGTTTGTGAAATTACACTTAAAGAACGAGACTCTCAAGATATATTTGGTTGACCAGGTCATTTGGGACATGCAAAGCTGTCCATTGAAATGGGTAAAAAAAGTATTAAGAATTATCTAACTGAAGATTAAGGAGCCCCACTTGTGAGATACTATGACAATAAACATAAAATTAAGTTACCACGAATATCTTTAATGAAGATTTTGACAGAACTATTGTAAAATTATGGAGAGAAAACTACAGACAATATGTTCCTGTATTAAGAATAGTAATGAACRCCGCAGATCGAAGTATTAAAGGAGAAAAGGAGACTTTGGCCTAAATATAGATGCAAAGAAAGTTTGCATTCTTATAGGGAAGGCAGATGTCTAAGTTGACACTAGCCATGTAGAGATTAATATCATTGTTACAGGCCCTGCCAATCCATCCCAGAAGCTCAGAGCTGACAGAAATCTCTAATCTGCATTCCAAACACAGAGGGATGGATCCAGTGCTTATATACACACTCTACTGGCTACTTGATAAGTGGGCTTTGATATGGAGCTAAATCCAGAACAGTTCTGTACACGTCAGTCTGATCAAAACAAAACAAAAATCACAACTGTGGTTTATTATTGTCAGAACTGTTGCTGAGGATAGAATGCCAGAGAAAACAATTAAGTTGCTATTACAATATGGCTGAGAAGCAACTCCTAGCTGCTTCTACTTACTACATTACTGAGGGGAAGCTTTTCACATGAAACTGTATTTAGTTCAAAGAGATCAGGATACTGACTCTTGGATTTGGGATGATGTTATTAGTCATTAAATATTGTCACTTTTTTTTTAAGATACCTGGAAATCACTTAAAAGTTCAAAAATCTTGAACAGGGACTACTAGGTTCAAATGAGGCTATGACATTCAAAAATGCTAMGATTTGTGGTGGGCTACAATATTGGTCAAATCAGGCAAAAGAACACCTTTGTTATTTCAGAGGAAACTCTTACTCCCTTGAACAAAGTAGTTGAACTGTGAGACAGGGCAAAAGAAAATCTATAACCTGGAACTAGGTTATTATTCTCACCTCTACAACTCAAGGGGTGTATGTTGTAGTATTGGTGCTGGACAGTAGAGGGCACTGCTTATTTGTTCTGAAGTGAAGGGAGAAAACCGACTCCACTCCTGAACGTGTGTAGCTTCTTGGTGTACCTTGCCCCAGGGGCCATGCTAGGTTGCTGCAATCTTTTTCCTGTTCAGTCCTTTAAATCACCAGAACTTGACACACGTTTCCACTGGGCAGGGCACACTGGTGATAAAGAAATACCTCTGCCACCTACATCAGTACATATTGTCTCTGCAGCTCCAAATCAAGTCTACAATTCCCTAAAGGACTTGGATCAATTTTTAAAAACAGTGAACCTGTAATTTGCAACACAGCTTCTTGAGAAATGAATATTATTATTTTTACATTGTCTCTGAGCAAAGGTCAGTATGTATTCTGTACTCTCTCTTTGCAGATGTTGCGTTAATGTTGTTCATTTTCTCTTCCCATGTCTAAAGGGCTTAACTGCATGCTGCAAGTTTTGACAACACGGACGTAGTCTGAAAAACTGTTCCAAGGAAGCCAGTTCTCCCATGCAAATTTGGAAGATACAGAACATGGCATATGATGTGATTGTGGGGACATTATGCATTAGGGAATACTTGTTGCTTGAATCAGACCTGCTATACCGTTGCTGCTTGACTGTAATCTGAAAAGTTTGAGGGTTAGAGCATAAGCTGAGGTAACTGACAATAATGTGTTTGCAAAGCTACAGGATTAGGAAACCCATAACATACAAGGAAAACTATACTGTTGATGAAATCTGCACAAGTGTAAATGATTATCATCCTACTAGAGAAATGCAAACTTTAGGGAAAAAACAGACATCTTCTTCCAGCATTATCATTCAGACCTGTAGATAGGTGATGTTTCCAGAAGAGCAGTACTGAATATTTGCAGTTGTAGGCATTTTGTAGTAGTAAACTATTAATCCTGTAGGCAGTATTGAATGTGCACTTGCATTTAACTCTATTCATGGATAATGGAATTCTGGCTTGTTTTATGTGAGAACAGAAACCTTATAGAATAAGTAGTCCAATGAGTGTAAAAAATTCTATATAGATATGTATTTTTCAATCAGTACTTTTCTAAGACTGATATCTATGATTCTCTATGAGTAGCCAACTCTATCTGGATGATATGCTTGGAAAGATTGTTGGAGCTCATGAGAATCATACAAATGCATTAGTGCAGCTAGGCAGAAACAAATGTAGTTCAAATATCCAGAGAGACATGCATGCCTTCCTTGAAGGAGAAGRGAAGCAGAGAATAGGGTCTCAAACCCAAGTGGAACTTGGCCTAAAATATTTCTCTACAATAATATTTTTTCATAAATTCCCATGAAGATTCACAGGTAACTTCTTTTTATCTAATATACTGCATAGAAACTGTATTCCAAGTACACTGTTTTAAAATTAAGAGCAGCTTTCATTGACACACATGCCTATCCCAGAGAACTGTGAGCTAGTTTCCAAAAAAAAAAATCATCTTGGATCTGACATTGTTTGATTCAGTGTTAACTATAGGTGGGACAACTGAAGTCTCAGATTGAGTAGGAATTGTTTTCACCAAAAATCATAATGGTCTTAAGAGAATCATTTTGTTTGCTTTTTAGAGAAATTACTTTTGAGAGACAGTATTCCACTGTGGACAAGAAAGCGCTTATTGGCTCCATAAAAGCAAAGATCCTGCTGTGGTTCAGAAGACATAGATTTAAAGCACAGATCACTTGGTGACACTGTGAGAAGTAAAGGACTTGAAAGGGCAGGGATCTGAATTAYGACATGGTTGCTGAGATTCCTTCTATTCACGTGGAGTTATGCCTGTCCTGACAAGGGTTATGGCCCAAGAACCAAGTGCATGTGACAATGACTCATCTTGATTGCTTGTTCTTCACTAGATACTCCACCAGAAGATTTAAGTGCAGTTACAATTATTACATTAGCAAAATTTTAAATTGAAAGCTGTTTGCCTAACTATCTGAATTGTCAGAAGACAGGTGAAATCTTAACAGTCATAGGGCTAAAAATGCTAAGCAGCTTTTTCTAGGATTCCATCTTCCATATATGACAGAACAGCTATGAACTGAATATATGGGGTAGCATACTCATATCTTTTGCTGAAGGGAATAAAGAAAAAATGTATACACTTTCCTAATGATACAGCCTAAAGAAATGTTAGAGCAAAATAATGACTAGAAGGTTGCCACAATAGGATACTCAGATTTAAGGAACTCTGAAATGTTGTGTTACTTACTAGTGGCCATCTGACAAGAGCGGTACCATGTGATGACATGACAACTTGCTCTTTCCCAGGTTCTTCTTGATGAAAAACTCAGTACACTCGACAATGTACCATGAGATTGTCCTGATGCCGTCCTTCGAGAAATGATTTCATAAAAGGCAGGAAGTATCTTTTGTCACAAACCTGTGACACAAAACTGTGTAGTATTTCACAGTTTTCAGAGAAAGAGCATACACAATATCATCTTTTTACTATCTTTCAGCTAACAGAGAAGTGGAATACTTCAGTACAACTTTGAAAAGCATTTGCAGATGATTAATCTGAAAGGAAACCCTTTACTACCAACTCCTCAAGTTAGTAAAACAACAATTAATTAAATATCAAATAAATTTCTACATGAAAATAGATGCGCTAAATATTGTTAGGTTATGGATACCCAGAATGTGAGCCCAAATGGTTACAGTTCAACACATGCAGCAAACTACAGAATTTGGATAAGTATGTGATGTCAAGCGGGGGAAATTGAAGTGATGTTTGTCTGAGCAGGCAAGTATGAAAGCCAGAAGATTTTGTGAAAAAAGGGAGAATTGAAGTTGATACCATCTTTTAGAATTATCATATTAAAACAAAAGAAAGAAAAAAAGAAAAAAGATCATACTGTACACCTATATCTATCAGATGTCTATGAATGTTTCTTGCAGATATTTTCCAGATGTTTGAGAACATATATTGTAAAATATTAAACATAGTCTTTGTTATTGCCAATCTAATAGGATACTGAAGATTGATATCAGAATAATAAATATAGGAAAAAGAGTGCGTAGTCATGTTCAGCTCACAAAACACAATGTAACACTGCTGAAATAGAGGGTTTCACTGTGGTATTTTCTTCAGTGGACAATAAACGAAAATGAAAATGCCTGCACTGCAAGAAAAACTGTGGCAAAGATTTGTGAACTCCCAGTATATCAAGTGGAAGAGTATACAATAAAAAGCTAAATGTGACTGGATTTGGGGCCATCCCTTCCCAGAAATGGATGCTGTGTTTCTGTAATGAGAAAAAATGGTCACACACAGCAGAGGTATCCTGAGATATTGCTGCTATGGTCATATCAAGTCCTCAGTGTAACACAAGTGCATTTGGCAGGGAAGCAGGCAACATTTGATCCAAATTCCATGAAGGAAAAATTACAAGTGGCTCTGAGAGTCCCGGGCAGAAAGCCAGAGCAGGTGGAAACAGCTGAGCCATAGGATGCATCACCATCAGTGCTAGTGCACTCCTGACAGCAGTAGTGCTGATGTCTCAAGGAGCCTCAAAGTAATTGTGTATTTTTGTGTAGTTAATAATTTGATTCCTTTTTAGCCAAACAAAACAAAATTTCAGATTCTTTTAGGCAAACACCTGTACTAACATTGTAGTAAAAGCATTTGCAGAGCTTTATGTTTGAGAGGCTTTGGAGGGATGCCTAGCAGCAAGCATTCAAATTCTGATTAACAGCAGCATCTACTACTGCTGGAAAACTCCTAGGCTCTGGTGACATCATGGCACACATTGCTCACCATAAAATTCTAGTTTAGAATCTTCACCAGAATATTTTTCAGTGTACTAGGTCTATACTAAAATGAGATCCTATGCTCACTGTCTCCTTTTTATTTTTGTGGTAAGATCTCTCATTTTTTGTTTCTTGTGAAGTTTGTGGTTTTGCTTCTCAAAGAAATCTGTTTATTTCCACTTCTAACAAACTACTTCAAGAAAGTCTTTAGCTTCTCTAATGCTTGTTATGCCCATTTTAGTCTCTGCCTTCTTCTCCTGCTGTTGCTCACTCACTGGAAAGACAAAATTACTGTCCTTTAATGATGACTGATAATTCTAAACAAAATATTGTAAATATTAAATGGATCATAAATGATTAAAGAATCTTACTCTCAAAGACAATTAGATAAAAATAGTTTGTTATATAGGCCTGAAATCTGAAATACAGTTTTCAACTTCTTTACAAAATGGAGTTAAAATGCACACTTAGATTGATGCAAATAATATTTGATCTTTTCTCCAGAAAAGGGGTTTCATCAATGATTCTGGATTTCTATTCTAGGCAGTAGCCACTACATTTGGAATTAATGACTACATATCTTGACTTTTGCCACTTGTTATAATAAAACAAATCTGTATGAATTTCTTTTTTTTATAGTTAACATTTTACAGGACATAAGTTCAACATATGTGCTGCTTCAGACTGCATGAGCATAGCACATGTCCTTACTGTAAACTTTTCAATTGGCTCTTGAAAACCCTTACTCTAAAAGAACTTTTGTATACAAAAAGTTGAAAGAAAAATCAGGAGTCTCTGTTCTTACCTCACCATAATTTAAAAATAYTTTTTAAAAATACAGGAAATTATGAGAGCATAACAAAAAATGTGTAGACGCTCTGTTTTGGTAAAAATGAAGACCTTTTAATATTAATAAAAAAAGAATTACAGTTGTGGAGAAGTAGGCCCTCTAGCTGACAAAAAGTAATGTCTGACTAGAACTTTTTAAATTCATCTATTTTAATGAAAAATCTTTCAGACTATCACTTTGAAAGTTAGAAAAGACAATTACTTCTTCAGCCCCCACTTTTCTCTTCCTTTTCCTTCAAGAAACCTGTTTCTAACTTTTTGCTTTATGTTATTTTGGGACTGCATTTTTGATGTAGTAGAGGTAAATGTTTGTATTTCATGAAGACTTAAATTGTACACATTTATTGCATGGCTAGTAGTTCTGCTTAGACTGAGTAATTATTTTTTCCAGGACCCATTCCTTCTCCTTTTCTAGTCTATTTTAGTATTAATTGGAAAAAGTTATGAAACTGTTGTCTAAATGTGTATGGTAAGTCAAAGAGCTACTAAGAGTGGAAAAGCCAAGAAAGGCAGTATCCTACTTTTTTTTCCTGATGGAACCTTTCTGTGATGCTTTCACTACCTCTGAATTTCTGAATTTAGGGTGTTGTCATATGTCAAGTCTGCCAAGTTCACAGCAAGGAAAACAGACAACTTTTTTTGGGGAAAAAAAAAAGCTACTAAGAATGGCAAATAATCTGGTAGACAATGAGAATGCAATAATTTCTCCATCAGTGTGGTAGTTTAAATAAAATACTTCTAGTAGTATTTTATGGTAGTTCCATAAAATACTTCTGTGCAGCTGTTCCTATCATTGAGCAGACATGCATATACGTCTGGTCACTTAAACTGAACAATCTCAAGTGGCAGTTATAGAAAGACTGACATAGGTCTTAGATAGGCAAGCATGTACAGCATGCGCAGCAAGTACAAGAGGCAACAGTCACAAGTTATAGCAAGGCAAATACAGGTTACATATGAGGAAAAGAGAATGCATAGTGAAGGGAGTAAGTAGTGGGAGAAGAGATTTTCAAAGCCTAACTTGACAAGGCCATATTTCAACATGAAGTTTTAACATAATTTAACTTTGAAGTTAACCTAGGAGGTTGGAGTTAACTAGGAGGTTGGACAAGATGATCTCTAGAGGTCTTTTCCAACCTTTTCTATGATATGTATAGATATATCTGTGTATTTTTTTATATAAATATATTATATATATATATTTTATATATATATATAAAACCTTACTATAGTATGTTATCTGCTGAAAATCCCAATAARGAAAAGAAAAAGTGGTATGATCTGCCAAGAGTATTTTTTGAATACTAACCTGAAGAATATACTAAGGAAGAGAGCTTTCCAACTAAGAGATCAAAGGCATGGAGAATCTAGTAAGACATTTCAAATGCTTATCTACATCAATGAAGGAAACCATCCTTTTTACTGTTTCCATTCAGTAAATGCTATTTCTTAAATGACCTATATCAGCTGAAAAATGAATTAGAAATGGTAATTTTTGTGTAATTATAGAAAAAGAAAAGCAGACTTGGACAAGGTAAGGCCTTGAAAGTCAGTCTGTCCTACCTCACAGCCAAAATGAAAATGAGAGATCTCTTCTTCTCCCTTTCCATAGCAATCACTAAAGTATTTTTAGTTAAATTATTCTAGAGTATAAACATATTGTGTCAGTTAGAAGTTTTTTAATCTGCAACTTCATATTTAAAAGTGAATCCCCTTTCCTATTTAACCCTCCTCTCCCCATTAAAAAAGTTCTCTGAAATTTGCTGGATTTCAACAAGTAGGGCTTTTGAAATTTGGTTTTAAACTGTTATATATGGTTTAGAAGAGCAAGTTTATATAATTTACTGTGAACTTTTATCTTCACCCATTTTTAACTGATCAAAAATCTTTTTCATCAGTCTGTTGAGAAGTACTCTGACTGAATCTCAAGTGTCTGCTATCTTGCAGTGCAACATTACAGCAAGAAAGATTTAATGAAAGCTTTTTGATTGGACTAAAGAATGTACATTCTGAAACTGTCCTTATTGAAACTTGTTACTTGCACAATCTTAGTCCTAGAAGGAATAAACAACAATAATTCAAAAATCAAAAGAACCTGAATTTATAAGCAATTAAGACTGACTCATAAACAGAAGTTCATATATAGGCTTACCTGCATGCAGATAGTTTACTACTCTGCATGTCTTATGAGGAGAATGCATCAGTCAGTGCCCATGTGAAGACTACCTGAATGATGCTAGATTCAAGCAATGCAGAGGTGGTAAGAGGGAAATATTTAGTAATATAAATCACAACTAAGGCCATCTGTCCTGCAATTGTCAAGGCAGTAGACTGCCTGAGGCTCTTCCTGGATTCTTCATCACTACCAGCTACCTGAATAGTAACAGCTGCTGCACTTTCTTTCATCTGTGGATAGGGAGGAGGCAGTATTCCAGTTTGTCAGATGCTAGTGTGCCCATGGTGAGCCATATATTTTTTATTTTTYGAGCCAGACTATTACAGTAATATACTTCACATGGGAATAAATTTCTATGTATAGAAAAATTCCCAATGTTTTAACATTTAACTAGAGTAGATGTACTTCAACAAACTACTTTGATTAAATACTGGCTTTTCCTCAGTTATCAAATCAGATTGAGGATTTAGTTCTTTGTGCACAAAGCTCTCAAGAGAATGGAAAAATTTAGCAATATAACAATTATAATCATTATAGGACTGGAAGGTTACATGAAGAGATCATCTAATCCATCTTTCATACCAGAAGGCATAATCAACAAGACTAGTATCACATCTGGCATATATTGGTCCAAGTTATTTTTAGAGGAGTTACCAAGCCTCCCCAGATAAGCTATTCCACTGCTTCACTAACTTTGATCACTAGAAAAAGCTAAATCTTCTCTGTTGCAACTGAAGCCTGTTATTTGCTGTACTGTCCAACATGAACATGGAAAACAGATTTTCCTTTCTCCCCTGCAGGAACCTTTTGCATACTTGAGGACTTTCATGACTCTCTATTTTACATCTCTTCTTTAGACTAAACAACCTTGACTCACTGAGTTTTTCCATATAAGCCTTCTCATCAATTTCAGTGCTGTCTCTCAGACATTTATCAATTGATTCAAAATTGAATACAGTACTGCAGCCAAAATTTTACTGTAACTTTGGAACAGAGTTATTAAAAAGTCTGAAATGATCAAAAATAAAGATAAAGAAAGTGATCTTTGCAGGCTATTCTGATTGTTATTAGTAGTGTAAAACGACAGTTTCCTATAAGCAGTTGAAAGACATTACAAAAGTTGAGACACAAGGTGACAAGAACATGGACAAATATGGAGATGGTCATATTAGATGAAAAATGCTAAGAGAYGCTGCAAAACAAACATTGTCTGGATCTAAAGTATTTAAAGAGAGTATGTAATCAGAGATGGCACGATGGTTATGTTACTGAGTAAGACTATAACTTTTGTGGTCCCCCTGCAATGACTGGGAAAAGTCGAGGATCTGAAGTAAGAACGTTTAGCAATGCTGTGTTTCCAATGATGTATAGGTGTCCATAGAAAAATGTTTTTGAGGCAGTTTTGACCGGAGTGGAAAACTAAGTCAAAAGAACTGAGACTGAATTTTGAGCATTACAGAAGAGACTATTGATTCCATTGATTAAATATTTTGCACATCCTGTCAGTGCAGCTATGAAAAAAAGAGGAATTTGACTTTATTCCTTGAAAACAATTTAACCTAATTCCTGTGGAGACCTATAAAAAGCACATGGCCATCTTTTGTCCAGAGCACTCTGTGGATTCAACCTTCCCTCCTTCCCTTAAAAGACATGAAAGTTCTTGAGAAGTTAATGTTTACTGAGAACATCCTCAATTTCAATTTTACTGGAGACCAAAGATGATGGTGATCATTTAAAAGAAGGAAGTCTGTCTTTCTGAAAAATCTGATCAGTCAGATAGAACTGAATTACTTATTTACAGGAAGACTAACAAAGGAAAAAGACTCTCTCTTTTAATAAACCTTTTTTTATAAGGCCAAATCAGCTTTAAGAGTGTCATTATTTTCACAACTGGTAGAAGAGAAGAAAGCTGAATCTGTTAGCAACATGTTAAATATCCCATCCATATTCTGGAATTTGCTATTATTCCGTTACACACATTTAATTTATCCTTATAGCAGGTTTTCTGTGAGTAAATAAATAAAACCAAATCTACACTTTTAATTCTGAAGACTATGAAGAAGTCTTCCAGATGTGGATGGAGCTTTAGCTGATGCAGTAATGTCTGTTAAAATCTTTAGCCGACTTCTGACAGTTACTCAGGAGTATGAAYTCTCTTATCTTCATTGCCATCATTATCTATTAAAATACTTCTCCCTAAAGCAGAAGCAACAGAAAAAAAGGTGGAGAAGTGAGAGAAAATTCTCCAGTGGAGAATCTGGAATTAGGAATTGTTTCACAAAAGGAAGGGGAGAGAGAAAACAGCATGAGGAAGATATACAAGGGAGAATTTGTAGAAGTAGCTTTAAGAAGTGTTTTTAAAGGGAATTGAACTGAGTACCAAACACCTATTTGTATAGACTTATAAAATTAGGAACTTAGTCCCGGTTSAAATCTGTTTGTATCATAATAAACTAAAAAATAAACATTGAAATTTTGAATATATCCTTTTCAAAAATCCATCAAGTCACATTGCATAAACAAGGCATTTAAGATAGGTGATATTAATGAAAAATAATTATTCTTCCAGAATGAGTGAATGTATACTGGGGCCAAATCTAGTTCATTTGTTAGCAATTAGAGTGTTGCTATGTCACTGAAATGCTTGAGAATGATGGTCTCTGTCACTCAGCAACACATGATAATGTGGCTATTACCCCTCCCCTATATTTTCTCAGAGACTGGCATCTCTAAGATGTAAGAACATATAAGAATATAAGAATAGAACAAAAGAATATAAGAACAGAACAAACCCTGAGTGATATTTCTACCTAGATACCTGTGAGTTCAGGAATCTTTTGACCTAGAGATGAATATACTTATGTTTAAAAACTCTTGAGGGATTTTTCTTCTATTAATCTGTATATACTGTATATCTCCCTCTCCCGGCCCCTCAAAAAAATCATTTAAATCTCTCCTCTAATAAAAAATTTCTATGCACTTTTGCTATCATTCCCTGTAGCTTTACAATCTTACTATATGCTTTTGAGGTGAGTGAACACAAGCTGTAAACTGTGTTCAAGATCAGGATTATTATGTGGGACTCAGTCAAAATGTTTTCTGTTTTATCTTCTTTTCATTATAACTTAAATTTGTTTGTTTTCTACTCGGCTCAGAGTCTTGTCCTGAGGTTTTCAGAAAAGCAATTGCGGTAATTCCAGGATTTCTTTCCTGATGGGTGACGTGTAGTTTACAGCCCACTGATGTACATAAATACTTAGGATTAATTTCCTATGTACATTACTGTGTATTTACCAACCACTATCTTTATTCATTACTTTCTTTTATTTATCAGTCCATAAGAATATATTTCCATTAAAAATTATTACTATTTTTTTAAAAAATTTCAATGTTAATGACTATTTTCTACTTGCTCATTGATTTCTTGAATAAACTATAAAGATCTACCTATGAAAGACAAATCATGTCTTCCACATTATGTCATAACTGTCCATGCATCTACTAAGTCTATTTTTATTATAGATTCTACTAGTTTCTCCAGTAGGGAAATCTAGCTTTCTAGTCTGAAGTTTTACAGATGACTCTGAGAACCTCATTATGAACTGAAACTTTATTTGCCACTACCCCTGCTCTCAAGGACATTTAATGTATTAAGTGAATGATTTACTGGAGTGCATCTTTTTCATATTTTAGTCCCTTTTGAAACTCCTAGGTGAGTACCATCTGGTCTAGGCAATTTGCTACAATTCGTGTTATTGATTTGTTCTTCATAAAAATGTAAGAATGACTGTACTAGTTCAGACCAAAGGTCTCTCTACCTCTATATCATGTTTGGCCGACACCAGATGTCTGGGGAAGATTATAAGAAGGAAAGGTATTATGAAATTTTCTTTAAATTCTCCCAAGCCTCCAACCMCTTGTGGTTCAGGAGCTGCCTGAGCTTGAATAGTTTGTGCATTTTGAAACTCTTAATGAATTTTTCTTCTGAAAACCTTATATAATTTTAGGAGAAGGCTGGACAGATTTTTAGCATCCATGATATCCCATTGCAAAGAGTACCGTGCAATAACTATATACTGTGGAAAAAAGAACCAGATCCTTCTGTTTTGTTTGTTAGTCTTCTTGAAAGGAAACTTACTCGCTTTTCAGCCTCTTCCTGCCACTCATTGATTTTGTAGACTTCCATCACATCCACCCTTGATTAGCTGTTTTCCAGCTGAAGCATTGTAGCTTCTTAGGTTCTTGCAGGGGATCCATTTCATATACTTACACAATCTTTACTGACCACCGAACTTTCCCCTTTTCTATGATTTTTGAGATGGGAGAAAGGGAGAGGAACAGAAACAGAGAACTATTTAAACACAGTATTCATACATCTGCTTTAGTCTATTATTCTTTATCTAATACTTCAGAATAATTCTAAAACCTCTTCTACAGACACCTATCTACAGAACTCCCAGTTCATCCTGTATAAAGATGAGGGATTTCTTACACTAGAACCTAGCCTCTTACGTTGTGAATGTATGAATTGTGCATACCAAAGCAACAAATTCTTACACATCTATTTACCTCACAGACCTAGGAGACTTGCTGATTCTGATATATTTGGAAAAATTATTATTTTTTGTGACTTGTTTCTCCAAATAATTTGGCCAATGTTCTTGTTATTTTTGATTTATATTCTTTTGTATGTTTAGATACAACCATCTGAGGTTTTGTTTTGTCTTGTTTTGTTTTAATGATACTGACTTCCAATAGGTTCTTTTCCTATGCTGCTTCCTTATGCAACTTTTATACATTGTACAGTCCTTTTAGAGTCATTTTCTGATAAAGGTGAATATTTGACTTGAGATATTTTTGTGGTCTGTAAGCAATCTCCAAGATAACTGCAAATATTATTCTTTCTCAAATACACCTTTTATTTTCTTTTTTATTGTATTATCACTTTAAGTAGCTTTCCCACATGAAATTAAATGCTCCTCCCTTCTTCCTTCAGCCATTCTCCCACCAGTGGTTAAACTACTGCAGACTGGTTGTTTGGTAGTAAAATCCTAATGGTACCTTAGCCTGTGCAAGGCAAGCATTAGTTGTCCTGCTGACTAGCTCTTCCCAAGAAATGTTTCCAGTACCTGAAAGTTCATCTCTGCCATTCCCTCAGCTGTGTATGACTGAAGCTTGTCATCATTCTTGTGCTTTCTTCTGCTGCAACCTTTCTGATTTCCCTTTGTATGTGCCCAGTCACTGTGACTGTGACTGGATGAAAAAGAGGAGAAATCAAATCTTTAGTATAACCCTACTATTAGTCACTTACTATTTATTCAGTTATAAGGACTGAACAATACTCATTGATACAGTTACCTTATACCCTTTTTGATTTGATCCCCTTTAGCCTACAGTGCCTCCAGCATCATCTAGTTTCATTCTCATAGAATTTATACTTTAGAGTTATTGCCTTATTGTTTGTTTTATTTACATCATGTTTGTGATATTGCCTTCATGTAAAAATAGACTCCTAGTAGAATGGTTTTGGTTTTGTAAGCATCTATATATCTATACCCAATGAGATCACTTTTGGGGGCTGTGTTGAACTAGATTGAAAATTAAATTCACTGCAGCCAGGCTAAATGTCATGTGAGATGAGTGCTATGCTTCTGGAAATATACTTTTTCATCTGCTCTTCTCTACTTTTTTAGATACAGTTTATTGCTCACCTTTTGATTAGTCAACTACCCTGGCTAGCGAATATTAGCCAATGCCAATCAACAGCTGCCTTTTGGAGGAATGTTCTGAGAACAATTATCTGTTCAGTCAGCACCTCTCTGATTTTATTTTTTGGAATTGCTGGGAAAAGGCACCTTCAGAAAACACCTTCCAGTTGCTCTCTATATGAGCCACCTCCTCTCATCTTTTCCTGCAGTGGGGCTCAAGATTTTGTTGACCATTCATTTGGTCAAGCTGAGGAAGAAATAGAGGAGAATGTTCAGCCAATAGTGCATCTAAACAGAGGATGAGGACAGAATAGTCCATAATAGCTCTCATGGAAAATTATACAAATTCCACATCTGCAAGCATAGATAAAAATGGCTAGTTTAGTTTTGAATTACCGAAGTTCATATTCAGCAGTCATCCAAAGAAAAGACATCCATCTTTGATCACCTCTCTGTTGAATGATTGAAAAATGAAAGAGACAAAAATATTCAGGCTAGAGAAACTAACATGGCAAGCAGGGTGTGAGAACTTGTCTGAGAGAGAACAGCTAAGTTAAATAATTCAGAAAAAGGAAGAGTGAAGTGTTATACCAGATAAAGAATTGTTTAATGATGATGGATTGTTTGGTGCTCTTAATTTAGTTGCATAATGTGAGAACAAGAGGATACTCAATTATTCTGAATGTTAGCAAATTTAAAACTGATAAAAGGAAATAATTCTTTATGCTGTGAATAGTAAATCTTTGGAACTCAAATGCTCCAACAATTTAAATTGATTTGAACTTGGCCTTACTGAATGAGAAAGCTGCTGCAAGGCTTTGATTACTATTTTGAAGTAGGAAATCCACACCTGCAGTGATAGAACATCAGCTCTGTATTCATTGTCTTGGGCTTGCCAGAGAATTGGGGCCAGCATACTATTCTTCTTGTGCAGACCTCAACAATATCACTCAGCCAGTTGAGCCGAGTATTATAACCCATCTTAGATAAACACTATCTTTCCCCGTATTGATGAATTATGACTGAATTCCTTTGCAGTGCAGTTACTCCATCTCCCTGGGGTACTATGTTTGGTAGAAGCAGTGTAGTGGATTAAAGTGAAAAAAAATGAAGTGAATGCTTACAGCTATCAAGTGGAAATTTCAAAYAGTAAGGCTTTCAGATAATCATCACGTGCTCTCTGGGCTAGCTTCAGCAGTCTGCTCCAGGCCATTTACATAATACAACAGACAAAGTGTTATGGTTCCTCTGTTAATAAGAGAAGTGCCCTCTCTAGGGCAGGCCAGCAGTCCATCTGTCCCCTTCAGTGTTCTGGCATCTGGGTCTTCTACCCACAGACCATCTACTTATTTGGCCAAGAACTTGTTAATTTCAGTCCTGGACCTTGCCTGAGCTACAGCATAGCTGTACTTGTGTCAGGCTTACTAACCAGTTTTCCTGTCTGGAGTCTAGACCAATATTGCAGATAGAGCAGGAAACAAGGCTTTCTGACTGGTATCTTTGGATTGACCTTGGACTTGATTATCATCTTGTCTTGTCTGTGGTAGCTGATGGATCCTATCATTGTAACCAACTGAATTCTGTGTTCAGATACTGTGAGACAGCAACCTGATGAGTGAGAGCACTGCACATGACTGTATTGTGGTCATCCTCTGTTCTCCTCTCCTCTTGGAGCAGCCCCATTCTCACTGCTTGCTGACATTTATCTAGGCATCTTTTGTTATTGTTATGAACTGGTTATCAATCATATGGTCTTCCTGGAAGAGAAACCCTTCTGTGTCTCTAATAAAGAAACCTGATTATCACCACTTCTTCCTGTCCTTGAAGACCAAGGAAAATCCTCAGTGCAAGATGACACCAACATTTTCTGGAAAAGTAGTTCTCATTAAATATGAGCCTTGCTTTCCAGAAGAACACCATCCTTCACTGAGACCTGTATTTTTCAGCAGCACAAAGGCTACCACTGTGAAGGCAGGATTGCTTTATACCATCCCTTAGGTCTTATCTCAGCATATGTGCATGACAGCCTCCAGAAGAACATCTGCCAATGACACAGATCAAATGTAGACTCTTTCCACTTATGTTTCAAGGGTGGTCCTGGCTGCTGTAGCTTTTTCTCTTCCTGTTCCTCCTGAGTAATAGTGCCTTGTGATTTACTTTTTTTTACTGTCCTGTTAAGTTTGTATACTTAAGTAAGTATACTTGTGTACTACGAAAATGCAGCATGTTAAGCAGATTTCTTCAGCTGTATTTYTGTGAAAATCAGTAGAAATTGGTAGAAGTCTAACAGAAAGAATCATTTGGTTGTGCACAATGGATCTGTGTATGTGTAGTAGGTCTGGCATATTCAAATTTCATATACTAATTCACTGTGTTGAATGCTCTGTGGCAATTTATTCAGGATTTCTGAGAGTTTGTTAGAGTAGGCTTCTCCTTTTTACCTCAAAAAATGCTGATTACTAAAAAAAAAAAAAAAAAAAAAAAGGAAGGGAGATGATAGCCAGTGGTAGGATTGACAGATGTATGAGGATAAGTGGATTCTTATTCCACAAAAATACTTTCAAAAAGAATAGACAAGGAGTGGCTGTGCATGTGAACACACATGTATCATGCACATCTGTACTTGTACTCAAAGAAAAGGTGGCTTTTATTGCAAAAAATGTATGCCCAAGAGTCCAAAGCTACCACAGCATGTTGAATGCTTATGCATAGTACTGCTATTTAGAAGCAAAATAGCATTTGAAAGTGCAAGGCTGTTTGTTTAGTTACAGCTGCTGTTTCTGACAAGGTGAATGATGTTCCAGTGTGGATTTTAGTGGTAATCTCAGTCTGGGCCACAAGAATTTTGTGGTCATGGACAGAGAACTGGTGGTTGATTCAGAAGAGGTTTGTGCAGCAGATTCATTACACTACCCTCTAGGAATGTGAAGTTACCAGTCATAAGGTCATATGCCAGCTCTTACCTCTACAAGATGAATACATGCATGTGAGGTGCTTGGAGCAATTTATATGAAAGTGCAACATTTGACACAAACTCTTTCCATAGTATCCTGCACTGGGCTTTTGGGAGGGTTTTTGATGTTCTGTTGAAGAAGTTGAACAGGATGGGACCCAGTACTGAGCCCTGGGGGATGCCACTAGCCACAGGCCTCCAACTAGACTCCACGCCATGGATGACAACCCTCTGAGCTCTGCCCTTCAGCCAGCTCTCAATCCACCTCACTGCTCACTCGTGCAGCCCACACTTCTTGAGCTTATCTAGGAGGATGCCATGGGAGACAGTGTCAAAAGTCTTGCTGAAGTCAAGGTACATAATGTCCACTRCTCTGCCCTCATCTACCCAGCCAGTAATGCCATCAAAGAAGAGTATCAGATTGGTTAACCATGATTTTCCCTTGGTAAATCCATGCTGGCTACTCCTGATCACCTTCTTTTCCTCCATATGTCTGGAGATGACATCCAGAATGAGCTGTTCTATCACCTTTCCAGGGATGGAGGTGAGACTGACCAGCCTGTAGTTTCCTGGCTCCTCCTTCTTGYCCTTTTTGAAGACTGGAGTGACATTGTCTTTCTTCCCGTCCTCAGGCACCTCTCCAGTTCTCCAGGACCTTTCAAAGATGATGGAGAGTGGCTAGGCAATAACGTCCACCAGCTCCCTCAGGACCCGTGGGCTGAATCCATCTGGGCCCATGGATTTATGGATGTCTAGCCTGCCCAGAAGGTCTCTAATGCTATCCTCAACCAAAGGAAAGTCTTCCCTTCTCTGGACTTTCTCCTTCACAKCCAGGYTCCRGGATTCATGGGGGCCGCCCTTAGCAGTGAAGACTGAAGCAAAGAAGGCATTCAGTAATTCTGCCTTTTCTGTATCCCAGAGTGCCTCCTCGGCAAGTTCGCTGATGATACCAAGCTGGGAGGAGTGGCTGACACACCTGAGGGCTGTGCTGCCATTCAGAGAGACCTGGMCAGGCTGGAGAGTTGGGCAGAGAGGAACATCATGAGGTTCAACAAGGGCAAGTACAGGGTCCTGCACCTAGGGAAAAGTAGCCCTAGGCACCAGTACAAGCTGGGGGCTGACCTTCTGGAGAGCAGCTCTGCAGAGAAAGACCTGGGAGTGCTGGTGGATGACAAATTGACTATGAGCCATCAGTGTGCCCTTGTGACCAAGAAGGCCAATGGTGTCCTGGGGTGCCTTAGGAAGAGTGTTGCCAGCAGGTGGAGGGAGGTGATCCTGCCCCTCTCCTCAGCCCTGCGGAGGCCTCATCTCGAGTACTGTGTCCAGCTCTGGGCTCCCCACTACAAGAGAGACACGGAGCTCCTGGAGAGAGTCCAGTGTAGGGCTACGAAGATGATCAGAGGAGTGGAGCACCTGCCCTGTGAGGAAAGGCTGCGAGAGCTGGGCCTCTTTAGCCTGGGGRAGAGAAGACTGAGGGGAGATCTTATCAATGTGTACAAGTATCAGAAGGGAGGGTATCAAGGGGACGGAGACAAACTCTTCTCAGTGGTGCCATGTGACGGGACAAGAGGCAATGCGCAGAAATTGAAGCACAGGAAGTTCTACCTGAACGTGAGAAGGAATTTCTTCACTGTGAGAGTGACGGAGCACTGGAAGAGTTTGCCCATAGAGGTGGTGGCGTCTCCTTCTCTGGAGATCTTCAAAGCCCACTTGGATTCAAATGTATCTAACATGCTCTAGGTGACCCTGCTCAGCTGGTAGGTTGGACTAGATGATCTCCAGAGGTCCCTTCTAACCTTACTGATTCTGTGATTCTCTGAAGACATCAGTTAAGCAAGTGTCCTTGTATGCTTTTTATGCAGTGTGTTGTGATGGAATAACTGTTGTCTGGTTGTCCACGTTGCACATTCTCATTCTTCTGACTCTTGTGTCTGTATAACTGAAGGAGAGAGATCTCTCTCCAGGAATTTCCACAGGAGTTTACCATCTTCTAGAAGTAGTCATGATCCTGGATATTCAGACTTTGGATAAATATTAATGTTTAAAGAGGCTTGAAGCTGAAATCATAGCTATCATGGAAATTGATTATTGTTTGATAAGTTTTGAGTAAAATAGTACTAAGAGAACAAATTGAGGACGGAAATATTTATTGCCCAAAGGAAATCCAGAGCTAAATGGCATTGTACAGAGAGAAGTAACCAAGGAAGATGGTAGCATCACAACTCCTGCACAGACATCTGATATCATCTACCTAAGTATTACTTGTTCGGAAAACACGTTATTTCCATTGAATGAGATTCTGCAAAGTTCCTTGAACAAGGTTTAGTATTAAGGTTATTAAAATATCTTTATCCCTAGTCTTTTCATTCACTCGATTTAATATATAGTGCTTTGGATTTGTAAGCTTTCCTTTAGTTTTCAGAAAGCAGATTACAAAGCTGCGGTCTCATACATTTGTATTTGTACATGAAAACAGTGGGAGAGATTGTGTCATGGGTAGTAGAAGATATTGGCATGGAGTACATTGGCTGAGGTTGCATAGAAGCACAGCATCACAGAAGGGCTGAGATTGAAAGGGATCTCTGGAGATCATCTGATCCACACCCCCTGTTGAAGTAGGGTCACCTAGAGCCCATTTCCAAGGCTTGTGTCCAGACGGCTTTTGAATATATCTAAGGAAGGAGACTCCATAACCTCTCTGGGCAGCCTGTTCCAGTGCTTGGTTACTCTCACAGTAAAGAATTTTTTTCTCATGTTTGGATAGAACTTCCTGTGTTTCAGTTTGTGTCCATTGCCTCTCATCCTATCACTGGGCACCATCCTCTCCACACCCTCCCTTCAGATATTTGTAGGCATTGATGCTCCAGTCTCTTAATCATCTTAGTAGCCCACACTGGTCTTTAGGTGCCAAATTAAATACTCGTTTAGAGATCGCTTCTTTTGTTTATGAAACTCCTGTACTGAATTTTTCTTATCTTGAGTTCTGCAAGTAGCTCTTAGTTGCCTTCAGAATGTGATTAGCTGAAGTGGCACTATGAACATAAATACTTAATAATGGTTTCATATCAAGTATTTTCTTCTTTACTCTTTGAAGGAATATTGTTCAAATGGCCTGCAACTGTAATGACAGAAGTGGTGGGAACAGGTCTTTGGCTCATCTGTACAGTTGGGCTTAGAAGCCCTATAGTATTCCCATTGTGGCACAGGATGTTTTACTGTTCATCTCTGTCACATTTATCTAACTCTCTGTTTTCATAATTTCTATTTCATGGCATTGGATAGAGCTCTAAGGAATTCTTTATCACTTGTCTTTAGTTACAGAGGTATAACTCTCACCATTAGCATCACTGGACACTTTTTGCTCTGCCTGCCCTTTCTGCTACTTACCCCTTTGCACTGCTAGGGCCAGCACACAGTTTGTTACTACAAATTATTTTTTTTTCCCTGGGCTGCACACCTTTGMATACATTGACATAATTAATGTACACAAATTATAATTAGCATGTTGAAGTGACCTCTTGGATGGATATCTTCTCAGCTTTGAACAAATAGGAAATATGCATAGCTATTTTTGCAMTGCCACACATTGGATGCTTGCATTACTGCATGCACCCTGAGGTGCCCAGAACTATCAGTACCCTGTGCTCAGGGTATTAATTGGCTAACCAATGGCATAACAACCAATCAAAAAGCTTAAGTAACAAAGACAGCATTGTATATTTACTCTGATTATCTTACTTTTGCCTAATGAAGCTGCTTTAAGGTTTCTCCCCTGGCAAGCATTCAAAATGCTTTTATCAGCCTGCATGCAGTGGGCTGTCAAGCTGAGAGAAAAAGCCTCCTTTGTATGCACAGTCTGTGTTTCTTTTTTAGAGGAGGACTTGCATAGAGATGGATGGATATCTTTGTGGCTTTGTGGATGCCTTAACTTTTATATGTTGAAGGAATCCTGTAAAGGTGTCTTTTTCATAAATGCTCTAATTTTTTTTTTATTATTATTATTATTATTATTATTATTATTATTATTATTATTATTTACTTTGATCCTATGACTGGAATGTGCTTTAGGAGTGCACCAGGCATACAGTTTCATCACCATATGGCTCCCTATTTTGGTTAATTTGCATGTCACTAGTGACATTACAGAGTCCATTATTTGCTCATACATTAGAGCTTTGCATCCACTGGATGTCTTCCCTTGCCTTCTTCCTTCTCAAAATGAATGGAAAGATTTTAATGCAGTTCATACAGGAGACATTTCTGAAAGCAGAATAGAAAAATAAAAAAGAATTCAAGAAATGAATCTGAGGTAGATTTCAAACTGTACATTGCCTTAATTCCTGGTACAATTCAGGAAGTGAAATGGTGGTAAACAGGATTAGGATAAGATGTAGGCAACATTAGGTAAGGGCAGCCCCCATGACTCCTGGAACCTGGCTGTGAAGGAGAAAGTCCAGAGRAGGGAAGACTTTCCTTTGGTTGAGGATAGCATTAGAGACCTTCTGGGCAGGCTAGACATCCATAAATCCATGGGCCCAGATGGATTCAGCCCAYGGGTCCTGAGGGAGCTGGTGGACGTTATTGCCTAGCCACTCTCCATCATCTTTGAAAGGTCCTGGAGAACTGGAGAGGTGCCTGAGGACGGGAAGAAAGACAATGTCACTCCAGTCTTCAAAAAGGGCAAGAAGGAGGAGCCAGGAAACTACAGGCTGGTCAGTCTCACCTCCATCCCTGGAAAGGTGATAGAACAGCTCATTCTGGATGTTAGCTACTCATGTTTTGGGCATTATTTCTATTGTTTATGAAACTCTGGCACAGAATTTGTCTTATTTTGAGTTCTGTACATTATTTTAGGAGTGACTGGTGGCTGAGGCCCAGTGCTTAAAATCTGAATAATGCTGTTCTTCAAGTCTGAGATATTCCACATCCTCCCAAGCAGTGAAGGACTGCTATATCAGAGCATTTAAATGGGTTACTTGCACTGAGGTCTGTCATCAAATATTTATTGGATCTAGAATACATTGAAAAAAGCCATAGTCCTGGGACATCTGACCATCTAGGGTTTTGATATCATCATGGATTATGAAAATAACTTAGGAAGGGGCACTCCTGATGGTTAGTCTTGCTCATCTGCACACCAATTTGATTATTCAAGCAAAAATCTTCTCAGAATCTTGTTATGGTTTTCTAGTAAACTTTCACTCAGTGTAAGAACCCCATATTAAAATTTCCACTTGACAATTCTCAAATTTTTGGCCAGAAATATTTTTTCTCGGTGTTCTTAAGGATAGAAAATGTTGCTAGTTTGTGTAGCAATTTATAATCCCAATTAAAGTCTGTTCTTAATTCACAGCAAAATTAATCTTCGACTCTAAAGTGACTTAAAACATTTTAAACAAAAATATCTCTTAAAACTTTGCATAGATTTTTCATATTACAGGTGATAAAATTATATRTTGGATATTCTATTGAATTATTTTATAACTCAGATGATTGAATTTCACTCCTGTTTGCACATCAAGATCCTATTTTCTTTCAAGAAGTTCCCTGCATAGTTGAGTGAAGATAACTATAGTAATTTAGACCTTGTTAAAAAAATTCTGCTGGAAGGATGCCATTCTGCCTTTTCCATATATATCATCTTTGCTGTTGTATGTCACAATACGTCAGTAGATTGGATTTGCAAAAATACTATATTTTTGCTAACTGCTTTTATGTTTACCTACAGTTTAGAAATCAGGCTTGCCTAGCTTTGTAGTTTCCACTGAAATATATTTTAGAGGAAAAACTAAAACCAATGAAAGACAGATACTAGTAAGTAAACCTTACTAGTAAAAACTCATCCACATAGTTAATGTAATAGCTGGAGTTTGCCTTGTTCACTGTTGCTTCTGATTAATAAACAAATCAATTCTATCCAAGGTTTTAAGCATATCTCTGGTTGCATGAGACTATTGAAAGTTTAATAGCTCAATTATCGTCTTGACCTTGCTATCAGGGCCCATCCCACTGCCACGCAAGGGAGCAGGGCACTGGGGCAGCCCTAGCCCCAGTACTGGGCACCTCCATAGSGCTGGGGCCAGTGGAAGCTGGATGTTCAGGCCCTTGGGAGGGCATTGTGTTCAGGCCCTGACATTAGAATCTGTAAAAAAAAAATAATAATATTAACCTGGAGAAAATAGAGTGTTAAACAAACACAACTCAAATTGGTGAAAAGTGGTAGTGACTCATTTCATGCCTTTTTATATTCAAGACGATTCTGTAGTTTTTACAGTAACTACACCTAAATTCAAAGATTTTAGTGAACGGTTTGGAAGGAGAAGCCCAGAGAAAAAGTAAGCAAAGTATGAAGCTATTTTTAGGGAAAAAGGCATGAGTAGTAGCATGGCTCTAATTCAGACCTTTACCAGCCACATCACAAAAGCAAATATACTTTTTTCTAGCAGCAGACAAGAGTAAGATTCAAGGAAGAACTTGAAGGAGGAACAAAAGTGCATAGTGTTGCAATGAATTTCTTATTGTGGAGTCACCATTTTTCTCTATTAATMCAGCTAGGGTGTGAAGGTGACTTAATTGGTGGGGTTACAAAGGAAGTAAAGTGCTAGAGTGTGAACTGGAAAGTTGTTTTGCCAGATAAGAAGAGAGGATAATAGAGTAACAATTTCTAGATAATTTCCTCCAACTAAAACTTTCCGTTTAGAAAGCCTTAGTCAAAGTCAAATAATCCCCAAATGAAAACCTTTGACATATGCAACATTTATAACTCACAAACTCATTTACATTTTACCTCTCTAGTCCTTTGGATTTACATTCTCTTTTGCTGCCATGTGTGTATGCATATTCTAAGATGTTATGCAAGAATTTTTTGTATATCTTGGTAGCACTTAATAATAAGCAATACTTAGTATTATTATAGAAACAATATTTGCTCTCATTATATGATCTGTGACTAACCATTCAAAACCAATCAAGTTAAGAATCTGTTTTATCTGGCAGCAATGAATAGTTACTTTCCATTTATATGCAGAACAGGCAGCATTTTTACTACTATAATTCCTTATCTAACCGTCCAAAAGTTAAAATTTTTAGGAATCATAGTATCATATAGTATCAGATAAGTTTGCAGGGTTTTTCTATAAATCAGTATTCTTTTTTGGGGGTATGCAACATAAAGTATTTGTAATTACCTTGTGGTCTGAGAGATGTTCAGCCACCATAAACAWTGCATTTCAGTTTATGAAAAATGAACTATGTATGTCAAGTTTAGTGTGTGACTATTCCAAGATACCAAAGGAGCTGAAGTAGGTTCATAATGGATGTTGTTGTTTGCTCTAGGTAAAACAAATACTTTTTTTCTGATCCAGTGTGTATGAACAGAAAATATTGTGTGATACCATAGATAAGACATATGCAGCTGTTACTCTATATCTCAAGCATGGTGCAGTGCAAATAACTTATCAGTTTCGTTTTAGGTCAGTAACAAGTCATGTATTAATGAGTAAAACCTGTTTCACAGTTACATGCCATATGAAAATTTATCCTCTGAAAACATAACATGGTTGCTGGACAACATGCAACCTTTCTGCAGCAGTCAGTCTTCTGTTTCAAGTATCATGTTGGGCTATTGATAACCAGCCCAAATGCTCAAATATCCTGAGTCATTAAATCAATAAAACTTTGTACATAAACTCAGTTGCTTTACTGGCTATAAACCAGAATGCAGAAGATTTCTTGGTATTTCTTATCCTATAATAAAAAAGCAGGAAAAAGACCCCACAAAAAGGCAAACTAACCCTTCCCCCAAGTTATGAGAAGAATATAATTTACTTATTATTTCTGCATACTTTTTACTTGAAATTTGACTGTAAACTCCAACATTAAAATGGCAAATTCTGTACAGCTAAGCTGAGAGGGATTACTACTCAATATATTCAAAATCTAATTAGAAAAGCTTGCCATTTCTTTTGTTTTGTCTCATTTTCAATATCACAGTGTCTTTTCCCAAATGTATGTTAAGATACTAATTTTCATTTGAGAATGGCTCRTTTGATTATGGCATGAATTTATGGGATTGTACTTGCCTTGCATGGATCTTCAAAAAACAACAAGAAAGGTTTTTTATTGTTTTTCTAAATAAAAATCATAATACGTTTTTCTCTTGTGCAAAGTCAACATAAATAGTCTTAATAAATCATCATCTCTATACATGTGTGGGTATGTGGATGCGTGTTTAGGACTTAAATTTACCAGAAAAAATATGAAAGATAGTTGGAACTCCCTATGTCTACTACATCTATGTTACGTCTACATTAGCAAGTAGTGCGGACAGATCTATACAGTGAAGCATTTGATGCTAATGACCACACAATACACTTTTTTGGGTAGAGGAAGGTTACTTGGATTAGCTGTAGTCTGTTCTATAGATCGAATGCCTGTTTGCAGCTGGAGGGCATTAGGTATACTCCTTCTAACTGAGTTTTACCCAAAAGTAAATCAGCTTATGTACTCCAAGACTACTCTGTGATGCAAATCAAAGTACAATAAATAGAAACAGCTGGCAGATTTACTTCAAAAATTAAAACACAAATGTAGACGCATGTTGTATATCTCCAAAGCCACAATCAAAACATAATTGAAAAAGAAAGGAACAGCTTTGAGAAAGCAGCATGGCCTAAGAAAGGAGAGTAGGTCTAAAAGAAAGGTATGTATAACACAGATACCCACGCACAAAGCACATGGAAAAGAAGGAAAATTGAAACTTAATCTGAAGGTAGGAATTCTAGAAAGATGATAAAGGAAGCAAATGGCCAGAAAGGGATTTCTATTGATGAAAGAGCTAAGGGCACTGAGTATCTTCTTAAGAGTATTAAGGAACAAAAGGAATTAGAACAGTAACATTGACTAATTGCTAGATGAAGAAGGCGTACCAACAAAAATACTGAAAAGGCAGAAGTATTTGTTAAATAAATGTGTTGGGGATAAAAGACAACATGGATGTAGCACACTTCATTCCAAAAACAYCTAAGGAAAATATTAAAAAGCAGTTTATGTGTAAGTTTATACAAATAGTAGGACTGTAGAATGGAGGATCTGAGAAAAGACACTGTGTTAGAATCAGCTGCTGCTGGCCCAGTGGATTTACAAACTGAAGTTCTCATGAATTAAGTCAGACAAGAGTGCCTTTTTCTTCTTCCCACATGCTTTTCATTGCAGTTACATGTGTAGCAACATAATATACAAGGGAAAGAATAATAAAAGAAGCAGGGAGTAAATTACCTCTGCATAGATGTCTTCTCTCCCTCTTCCAAGAGTTCTCACAAGATCTGCTTAGATTTTAGTATATCTACAAATTCATTGGCCAGAATCTCTGCCATTTAATGGAGAAAATTGACTTATAAGAAAAACCTTATTCCTTCCTACCTGAATGGAAAGTTCCCTCATAGCAGAACATTTGTTCTCATGTAAACATAATGCAATAAATAATAGAACTAATGTAGTTCACATTGTATATCTTGGGTGATGTGTTTACTGTTACTCACACGAACACATATAAATCTGTGCTAATAGATTTTTACTAGGTATTATGCATACTCAGTAGGTATTGACTTTGATTTAGTAGATTAAATATCTGATTCAGCAGGTAATTCACATGTTTCAACAGGTTGTGTAACTGGTTCAACCCGTGAAGTACCAGGTAGTGTTTATTTTTTCCAAGGGTTGGTTTATCCATTTTAGCATGAACTTTGTCCAGTTCTCCATATGGCACATTAATTTCAGTGCAAGTTAAACATTTTACCAGGAATGTGTACTACAGAGTGTCCATTTAAATATATTTATACAGTCCTTATGAACGTTTTAGCAAAAGAACATGCCCTAATGAAATATTTTGTTTCTATATATTTTTCCCTTAGTAGTATTAGTTTTTGTTTAGTTATGAAAAACATTCTAAATTCTCAGAAACAAAAAAGGCTATTTTCTTTGAGATGTACTATATTAAAAGGGTGACAAAAAATAAAAGGAGAATAACTGAAAGGTTCAAGTTTCAGAGTATGATGATTCATCTTTGGTTTTTAATTCCATTTACTTCTTACAGGATTCAAATCAGAAATGAATTTGTGAGAATACTTGAAATAAAATAAGGCAGGCACAGGAGATTTGTCACAGAAAATTATGTAGAAGAAAGAACAAAAGGAGAAATTGAAGAGGAATATGGTCAGTGTTGTCTGCATAGATAAGGGGATAGGCTATGGGAGAATGCATGTTACAACAAATTTGTGAATTAAATGTTTTGATTATTACCAAATTACCGTTTCCAAATGCTACCAATTACCAACTAGCATTTAAGTTTGCAGCAGCTGTACCTATGAATGATGAATACAGACAAGAGCATCACAAATAGATGCAAAGAGGTGTAGAGTTGCATCATAGCTAACAAACTGCAGCTTTTTTAAGAGCTCAACATCCAAACAACAGAAGTCATTGCACTGACTATAATACTACCATCTAGTGGTTGCTACTAACATTACCTCTAGATAGAAAGGTAAATGAAATTTTGAAAATGCTAAATTTGTAGTCAAACATTCGAAACAYCAACATATCAGAAACCTAAACTCTCAGGTCAACAAAATGGTTTAGTTCTGAATCTTTTCTGAACTTCTAGCAATTAAATGATTTGTATTTTAATTGTTTAAATCATGAACTTGTGCAAACAGGAGTTGGCTAGTAGGATCCTATGTCATCAGAGCATATTCTATCCTATTTAGATATATATCTATTTTAATTCTCATCAAACAGTCATCTGTATCTGTTTTTTCTTTTTCATGTTGGACTGCTATGGTAAGATTTAAAGCCGCAAAGAGAATCATAGTTTTTTATTCTGTTTGATTTCTTAGACATTTCACTGCAAATGGCCATTTGATGCAAACAGTTTGTGCTTCCATTGTTTGTATGAAAGAATAGCAGTTTTTCATTGCAAGTGTATAGTCTGTTACCTATTCATATTTTAATTTCATTTCATTAAAACTGTAATATTTTCAATGAATAAATGAAATTTGCATAGTTCTAGGAAAGTCCAAGCACATTTTGGGGAGCTTTAAATTAATAAACAGATAAGGGAGGAGTCATTACTGAACTACTATAATGACTTGTAAATTTTTAGCTTTGTAATCTTACATTAGCTTATTCTAACTTTGCATTTTGTATTCATTGTACTGACTGTACAGAGTACATTTGTATGGATTAATAGAATAAATTTGTGATTTTGCATCTCTATCCTTAATTCTTTAAAAAATATAGAGACTAAGATCTACTAGAAAAGACGATATCTTTTTATTCAACAATAATTCTGAATGAATCTTAGGGGTATGTTTTAGAAATAAGAGTGCTAAACATGTAAATGTGATGTTGATGTACTTCTGTGCTCTGCTGGAATGAGCTCAGTCTTACCTTTTTGATGCATGACTTCTTAATGTATGACTAAAGGTATTAGAGGTAAAGAAAGCATGAATATCAATCTGTTTCTGTACTCAAAATGACCCCTAGTTTTATTAGTAATGGAATCTAACTGACATCATCTTGTGACAGTCATGATCTTTAACCCAGTTTGATCTAAACCAGACTCCTTTGGAATGATATCATTAAGGTAAATCCCTGAAAAGAGAGCAAACCATTTTAGTATAAACCATTTAAGGGTATTAAGTTACTGGGAATGACTTCACTAACTTTTCCATATAAAGGACAAACAATTTCAACATTGCAGGTTAATACCAAGACACAACCGAACTTTAAAAATTTTTTGCAGTCAAATTTAGATTAAGCTTCTTAAATATATTGTAAGTCTTCACATCGTTTAAAACGGAATTCAGAAGAGTCATAGTTAATTATTTCTTAAGTGAACATTGCAGTCCAAACTATATTATTATACTTTATGAAATTGCATTGCACTAAAATAAAATGAAAAGAAAGATTACAACCGTTTTACACAGAATCCTTTCCTTTCTTCCCCATCCATTCTCATCCCATTGTCTATCCTACAAATTTATAGTTTTTCTCAAGAAATGTGATAAATACTGTGATTGTTCTTCTTTTATGACTTCTATTGACTAAAAATTTTAATGAATTAACCAAGCTCTTTTGTATACAATAGAGCTAGCAAACAGTATTTTTAAAAATCCTATATAAATACTAAATGAAGAATAATACAGTTTTGAGTAGACACAGAAGTCCATATTGTCCAAATTACCCCACTTAGGGAAGGAAAGTTGTGAACAAAAGATGTGTGATTTTCATCTGTGAATTTGTACTTCAATTTGTCCATTATAAAAGCTTTTAAATCACTGAATGAAAACTAAAATAATGACTAAAACTCTTTAYCAAAAATATGCAATTGTAAGCTGAACAACTTTACTGTTGATATGGTGAGCACTAGCTTTTACTTAATTGATTAGTTTTGTCAATGCTTTTCCCTGAAAGCAAATCATATACCAATAGTGTTATAGTTGTATTATCTTGAGCTTAATGCTGATTATTTTTAGTAGAATTGCTTTTGTTTTTTTTTCCCTCTAGCCAGGTGTTTCCAATAGTTTTGACTGTGAGATAACCCAATAATGATTAATGTGGCCATTGTAAAGAATATAAACAATCCCGGAAACAGAAATCAAAGTTCAAATATGGATGCTAACARTAATTGCTTTTAACAAGTGCAAGGAAGAAGTGAGAGGAAACCTGGTATTGGATTTTGTGTTGCCAAAGAGAAACTGGCCAGTGATAACAGAAGCATCAGAAACACAAAGTGCAGAGAGGTAACACTTTGCACAGGAAGTATCAYGAAACAGCCCATGTCAGCCCAGTAGTAATTGGGCCTTTGAAGTTTCAAATGTGAGAAGAGATGAACATTCATCTTTAAAGTGTGCTGAGTCTCAGGGATTGCTTTTGGTTAGAGTAGGAATGTGCAGTTATTTGAAACCTGACCCAGAGGTCTCTAAAAAGTTTGGCTTAGATTGTGCTAGAACTGACCTTGTAAATTTAGACAGCTGCTAGACTACTGCTAGGAGCAAATTATTACAGCAATTGTGATTTTCATGACTAGCATAAAAGCAAAGGGCACCTATTTAAGACCTGTAGGGTCAACTTTCACATTTACTACATTGCTGAGAAATAGAAGCAGTGAAACCTCACGAGAATACGATACTGTGAAGAACTTTGAGATTCTGCGTAAAGCTAGAGAAAAAAAATAAGTATAGGAGGTTAGTTCTTTCAAGGCATGACTTTCTCTGGTGTAAAAAATGTTACTTAAGAATATTTTATTTTGGGAAAAAACATTCTTTTATAAACGTACGTTTAGAGAGAAGGTACCAAATGTTAAAGAACACAGCATATCTTGAAATTATAACAGATGTTTTGTTTATTTTTCTTATATCATATTATTAATATAAAAATAGTTTACCTTCACAGTGAGACTTTGAGAATAATAGAAAAGGTTTATCAAAAGTCAGTCAGTTTTCTTTCTGAGTTTATTACAACTGAATAATTGCATGATATATGTGTAAGATACAAATCTAGATATGATTTTGTGATTGCTTCGTTATATCATGTCAATTGGTCAGTCTAGATTATCTGTGATAGATTGAATTCACATGCTCAAATTTATTATTTGAGCTTTGAAGCAGTTGTGATTTGATCCATATTTTTAACTTATTTGGGTGATCTCAATCCAGTGCTTTCATTAGCATGGGGATGTGAAATTGAGATCTATTTTAGGAGTTAATATGGACTCAGATGCATGTTCTTGATTATATAAATTCCATTTCAGTGGTTCCTTTCAGAACTTCAGAAAAGTATCTTCTCATCAAAGCAAGCATCTTTCTAGCATACCTGTTATCCTAWGGAAAAAGATCCTTAGAGTTATACTCTTTTACTTTCTATTCCTTCTAAGGCTAAGGGACTTACATATTTAGCATTTTATTCTAATTTCCTTCAACTATAACCAAAGATAAAAAAAGAATAATGATGATATATCTTATATGTATTACTCATGAACAAAACAGTGATTTATTGTCAAAATTCTAACAAGCATAGAAATAAGGTAGGAGAGGATCCTAAGAGATCATGAAGCTTTTTCCCACAGTGTAGGACCAACAATACATAAATTCTCCTTGTTATATATTTACATTAATTATTCTTAAAAATAATCAGCAATAGAAATCTAGAATCCCTTTACATAATCAAGTCCAGTGTTTCATTTAATAACAACAAAAATCGTAATAATTACTATTATGATCTTTAGCTTGTTCGTGTCTCTGCCCTGCACCCGATAATATGCTTTCCTCAGAACACTTAACAGTCTCCAATGTCCAACAATAAAAAATATGTAGTGAAAGTCAAAGAACAAAACTATTCATCTTTCCTTATTCATCTTACTGGAACATGACAATTCATCTGCTTACCTAGCTTGTTTTAGCCCTTGTGAAACTCTAGTGTTCACTCTAAAGTCTATTTGACATGTTGTGCATTGTTCAGTGATGGTTTCAGAAAAGTGGGGAGGATTCCAAAAAAGATACTTTCTTCTGAAATGTTGAAAGCTAATTGTAGTATCTGTAGCATTACTGTAATTTGGAGCCCTAATGTATAAACCTTATAGCTACTATAAGGCTACTATAAGCTACTATGTTCACAAAACACGTTTATACAGATATAGACAAGAAGAAGCAAATGAGATTTTGAAGAAACAGTGGACAACAGTGGTTGCTGCATTCCAAGGTCAAATTATTGGGAAGTTTTTTTGTGCATATTTTAAGAAATATTTTGAGGAAGGACATAGAGACGGACAATTTATAGCAATAAATAAAGAATATGGAAAAAAGCTTGGAGGGTAGTTATAGGAGTACAGGGGCTTTTTTGAAAGACTGGAGCTGATAGGTAGCTAAGAGAACAAGGAGAAGGGTGAATACTAGTTCTAACATTTGGCTAGAAGGGTGCCATTAGGCACTTAGATGAGATTGATTTTGGTTCATTAAAACAGGTAGAAATGTGACTGAGAAGATCTAGGATGGAAATTCATTTAAATTTGAGTGTAGTAGAAAAGTTCATTTACCTCAGAGATGAGAGGTGGATGGACTAGGTAGGCAACCAGATCAAAAACATTTTTTGTTCAATGGAACAAAGTAAACTACCTGTATATTACAAGGAGAAGGAGCCACAAGAGAGCTAAATGTGGAGAAAAAAAGAACAAGAGTGAATTYGGGAAAGATCAGCAAAAGGACTAGAATCACTAATGAGAATCTAGGATGGGTGTGGTGTTGGTTTTTGTCAATCATAATTTAAAATAAATTGTTGAGTTCCTGTGCTGAAACAAATGAAGGTTTGAAGAGTGAGCCAAAAGTGAGAAATGATAACATGGACAAAGAGCATGAGTTCCACTAGGTAGAAAAGCAGATCAGTTTAGGTCGTTCACTAAATAAATGTAAGAACGTAAGAAGGAAATGAATTTATGGTGGAGAAGATACTTGAACTCATATATTTCTTAGAAACATTCCTTAATGCTAAGAGCAGCACCAGAGGGATATGGTGCAAGAATGAGTCAGCGCTGGCAGTTGGAGAGCAGGCCTTGCATTACAAGAAATAGGCAAGTGAATCAAGGCGGGTGAGTCAAGCAAGAGTTGAGCTTCAGGTCAAATGAAGGAAAAAAGATGAAGAAATACAAAGCTCAAGGCATGAATAACAAAGATGGAAATCCTGGAAAATAAACGTGACATGCTAACTCCCATCTACTAGTGAGGAGGCTTTCTGTGAAAGAAACATGGAGTGAGAGATATAAGAGTCAATGGCAGTACTGTTCAGAAGAGAAGAAATAATGTGAATTGATGAAGTAATATTTGGATCAGCAAGCAAGAAAGAAGGCCAGTTCTTCATCTGATTCAGGTCAAGAAATGTGACAGAGGAAGCTGCTCTGTCAGAATATAGATTTTTTAACATCCTAAAAATGTAAGGAGTGGATTGTGAAGCAGCAGTAGCTGTGAATCACTTAGAGATAGAGTGGGTATTACATTCACTCAAAAAAAAAAAAAAAAAAAAAAAAAAAAAAAAAAAAAGAAAGAAAAAGGAAAAGGAAAAAGAAAAAAGAAGCCTGGGAAGAAGGATAATGAGTGGAGGTTATCCATGGTGGTTGGAGATCTGGCAGCATGAGCCACTAAGAGTCTGAGGCAAGTGTTATTGAAATAAAAGAAATAAAGAGGAGTCAAAGGAATACATGCATTTGGAACGTGGCTACATGCTAGTGCAAGAATGAAGGGTCAGAGGTAAAAAATGATTTCAAGTATTAGAGCATATAAATATTGCTCCAAAACGGGATTCCAAGTGATGTATTCAGGTGCGGGAATCTGGAAGGTTTCTCTCATATGAAATAAATCAGATATCAACCTGTTTTTAGGTTACTAATGTTTGTTTTTATAGCAGGTATCTTATACTCTTTTGTTGTATGATCCCTTTTGTTGAATTATAATACCTTCTACAATTTTTAAACATTTGGACTACAATTTTCCATAGTTCATGGAAATCTACAGATTTGATTTTTTACAAAAGAGAGCTGGACTTTCTTTTATTCTTGTTTAAATCTAAACAGATTTGAACTTAAAATGAAAGTCTGAATTTACCTTCATGCATACTAAGTAGTCATCTTTTCAACCATAATTTGCTATTTTGGTGCATTAATGTAGTCAGAAACAGTTTTGTGTTACATAYTGTGACTGCTGATCTCTTGAAGCCATATAGAGCTGAACAATGTATTTGGAAGTATTCTAGAACTAGGAGCATTCCTATGCCTCTTTTCTTCGCTCTCTCTGAGTTTTCAACAGYCTTTTTAAAGTGTAGGCAAAGAGATGAAGAGTTTTCCAGATGTCTTTCTTTATTTTACACTCAGTCTAAGGTCATATCTCTACATATTAATGTTTCCGTTGTGTACCAAATGACTAAATTAAGCTTGAAAATTCTAACATTTTCAAAAATTTGAAAATTTGATTTTGCCATCTTTATGCTGTCTAGAACAGAGTCTTYATGTTCATTTCTGTGTAATTCACATGCTCTAGGGAATATCCTGAAGAAAGGTTATGGAATTCAAAAGTCTGCGTGAATTAGTTCACTCACCGTGCTAGAAAAAAGATTTGAGATGATTTTAGATATATATCTAGAAGCCTCATTTATCAAGATGAGAACTTCAAGGGCAGAATTCACCAGAGTTACTCAGGTTCACCCCTACTCTATGATATTTTCTGATTCTTTTCTGTTTAAAAAAGATGAGAAACTTACCCTCTCCCTTCCACTGATGAAGTTATCATTCTAGTCTTTTTAAGTGTCTTATATCTGTAACTGACATTAACTAATGTGTATTCATATTCTGCTGTTTCTGACTGGCACTTCACACATAGTTCTTTCACTCTCTTCTCAGAAGTGTAACAACACTGTTCACTATATTTTGGTTGTCAGTGCAGATGAAAGTCATTCCTAGCAAAATCTGCCACAGAGCTGGCAATCAGAGAACAGCTGACATCAAGCACAAGTCCTTATATGTCAGGCCTGTGGCATGGTACTGACTGAAAAAGTATTGCATGCCATTCACGTCTGGCAGATATGTAGTAGATATGCCACCTGGAGTTCTGTGTGACTCCTAGCACTACTCCTGATATATCTAGTGAGATGTTCCTGAAAGTGAATGTATTTAAATAGTGGTCAAGTGTTCGCGCTTCTGCATATAGAAGCACACATGCATTATATATATTTCTTTTAAAGAAAAATTTGTCATAATTTGTCAGTCTAACTATGTCTGGGAATTAACTGCATTTACAAAATGCCAGACACCTAATTAGCTAAGCAATGAATGTGGAAGATTCAGGGTTGTAAAGATTAGGTTCATCTTGACTTTATTGACATCGAGTACTTCTAATGGTTTTGTAAAAGGTGTAGGTTGAACTTTGTTGTTACATCTCACTTAACTGATGTAGAACTGTATCTACTCTCTAAATATTCTGCTGTGAGGGACCTAAAAACAATTTCATTCATGCGAATCTAGTTTCACTGTTTTTGCCAAACCTGCTAAGCCTGAAGAGCAGGCCACAAGTGCAAGGTTAGTTCAGACAAACTCTATCCATAATCCTTTAATGATACTTTAAATTGCAAAATCTAGTGTTAGTTAAGATGTGTTTAGTAAGAGGAATGTTCTTAGAGATGAAGCTTTTTTATTTTTCATCATGGTTTACACAGATCTAGAGTGGATACATTGATCAAACTAGAGTTTTAGGTGGAAGAAGATGGAAGAATTTGTAGTCTGAAAGTAATAAACTTATGTGACATTCTTTTCAGATTTAAGAATAAAAGACAAAGTCTCTTAGATATACAGAACACCAAGAAAGTTTTATGTTTATTAACATAACCTGTTCAAAAAAACCCTCAAAACATAAAGACTGTTGTCTAAATAAAACCTTCATAGCTATTGGAAATGCCCTCAATACCCACATTCACTGAATTATTCCTTGAAGCACTTCCATGTATAGCAGCAGTGTAGGCAGAAGAGTCAGGTGTAGAGAGAAAGGCTTTGAGAAGATGAAATTGGAAGTGCAGTCAGTGAAAAGGCAGAAAACCACTTGTTTCCAGCCCTCACCAAGCCTAATCTTTCTCGTATGGATGTAGACTCTGGATTGCTCTTGAAATAGCATACAGCAGATGGACAACAAGAGCAGCAACTTCCTCTCTATATGTAAGTGTTTGGTGGGATGGATCTTGTAGTGAGGTGGAAAGAACATGGCTTTGATTCTGGATTCCCAGGATGAGTGTGTCCTGTTTCTGACAGCTCCTCACCAGCCCTTGCCTCTTTGTTCGTCATGGAGAGTTGCATGGCAACCACTACAGTTATTTTCATGGCCATGGTCCCTGCTTTTCTTCCTCCTGGAACAGACACAAGCGTTGCTCACTTCTCTATCTCTGTAGATGGGCTGGCTCTGGCACCTGGGAAAGCTTTTTGATATGACCACTTGAGAAATAACTTTTGGTCATGGTATGATGTCAATGGTTATCTCACCAAGCTGAGAAGGAAAGTAAAGAGAGAGGCTGGTGAAATGGGTGGGAGGAAATGGGTGGGCCATTTCAAGGGCTAGAAGAACATAAGGTATAGGTAAACAGGAGTGTTTTGGATGAGGGTAGGCATATCTGTAGGTTGAATGAAAAGGTAAGAGACATGGAGAGAATGTGTCAGCCTGGATGTACCCGAATAATATCTGAAAAGTGTTTTCCTTTCGGAATTCATTTTTCCTCTTCTATTGATGTCTGCAGTTGTAGTCTTACACTAAAAAACTTATTTCTATGTCTCACAGCTTCTGAAAACTAGTTCCAAATGATGTTCCAAGTGCTTTCAAACTGTCTCAGTTTGACTGATAGTACTTTTATGTCAGAGTAATCAATAAACTGTTAAATGACATTTACATTACACATTAATTTTAATTCTAATAATGTCAGGATCTATTTATGATTCATACTTACTCTCAGCATTAAAAAGTGTAGCATGTGTGTGTGTGCATGTGAATGTTTGTCTGAGCATATTGACTAAGTTGCCATCATTACACAGTTACCAGTTTTTCCTATAGTGAGTACAGAAATGAAAAAAAAAAACATAATTAGAAGTATTTGGCTCTACCTATGCAGCTGGCTGCACTTCTCTATCCATTGTGTCCAAATTCCATCACCAATTATTTACTGCTGTGTTCTGCTAATTGTCATTATTGCCTCATTTTGCAAGTTGTACCTTGATTGACTTGACTGACCTTGATTCATCTGAAGAGGAGGATGAAATTATAAATGCTCAGAAACAGGCAGGAAGAACCCCTACACTGAATGATTTACAGTGAGTGCATGAAGTATCTGAAATCTTTCAGAACAGTTGACTATAAGACTGTAAAATAAGGACTCTAATGAGAATATGACTCTATGATAATACATATATCAGTAAAAAAATCTTCAGGAAAAATAATGCTTATCAATACATCACTTTGTAAGTCTTTATATCTGGGAGCAGTTCTAAATCTTGATTACTGTATTGTATATTTTGCACATTTGTTACTTGCATTGTGCTTTGTTCTTTTTCCAACATATTGTGAAAAAGCTTTATTTTTATGCCAGGCATCCTATATATGACCCCTCCCCCATCAATTATTATCATTGGTTAATTTAAAGAAATATTATGCATTACAGTTTCACTATTTATACAACACCTGAAAGCATGTTTACATTGTCCCTTTTCAAAAGAAACYCTCTGCTCTACAAAATACTTGAGGTTGACTCAAGTCCAGTCAGGGCTCACATCATTAAACAAATATTAAAGCAAACAACTTAGTTTTGTCTTTGATTTGGGAATCTCAAAGAATGAATTTGCCAGGATACCATAATACTGCCATCACTTTAACATGATTGCTTCTATGTTCATGAAATGTTCATGAAACAAAACAGTCTATTAGTACAAAGAAAATGTTAAAAATGCAAATCAATATTTATCTCTATCATTAGCCAGGCTATTTATTTTGCAGACGAGACATGTTTACAATTGTATCCACCTGCTGTGACTGATAAAGGGTGATTGCACATTTGCTAAAAGAGCCTCAAAAGTTTTCCATGGACATTGGCTTTACAACTTTCTACGTAAAGAGTAATCATTACAGAAGATACCTTTAAAAATATAATTAAGAAACTATTTCTCAGCTGTTGCATTCTGTTAGCCTTTTTTAAAGGCTAGTTTGCACATATTTATATTTATTGCCAAAAAAATTTTGTTGGATTTCCTGCACAAGCAGTAATTTTTAACTTGATGGCCAATTTTTTAAACTGCAAGTACCTTTTTGCTAATTAATCTTACGCAGTTATGCTGCCACAGAGAACACCAATGTTCTACRTTAGTACAAGCTTGCAGGAATTAAACTGGTAGTTTTGGACTAAGAGACCAAAAGACCATAAAGAAATTTCGGAAATCTGCTATGCCACATTCCATGGGTCAGGATGTCTCCCAAAGAAAAAATAAAATGTTTTATATAGTCTGAATGAAAATCACTACTTTTTCAAAATTTTCTCTATACAGTTTCCTTGTTACTATAAATTTTCCAGTTCAGTTTATTGCTAAGAACATTATCTTTAGCAGAAGAATGGTTGACTATAATAGTTAAAAACATTGTTCTGAATCTGGTGGCGCACTAACAAAAAAGTACTCCAAAACTGTAAGAAATAGGGAAAACTACTATGATTAAAACAGTTTTATAAGTCAGTTGCAACTATTCTAACAGCAGCTGCTGAGAAACTTCTTCGAATTCTTTTGATATGATATCCTGACATTAGAAAATCTATCACTGTGATATATCTTGAAGTGTGGAGTAAAATATAGTTCAGGCTGCTTGCATGGTATAAAAGTTTCAGTTTTATGGCTGTACTGTTGTTCAGTCTTTCATCTGCAGTGCAGATCAACATTTCTGAATTTATTACATACATCTGTCTGAACCCTTGCTGCCCAGTGGGGAAAAACAACAGCTGAACATAGGAAACTAGAACTCCAGTTCTGTCAGGGTCTATTCTAAGTAGTGAGGAAATATCCATACTCTTGTGTGAGGTAGACGAGCTAAAACAAATAAAACTTCTATAAAGTTCAAAAATCACAAGAGTCTTTTTTTTCTGGAAATTTATTGTTTTTGAAAAGTTTTGGATCTCAGCTCCAGGATTTTACGCTTCATCACTTTTCTATGAATGTCTGAAAACCATCTGAAAAGTTGGCATTGTTTTCTTCTAATATTTAGCTGTTCATGAAAAARATACCTGATTTAAGGAAGACATAAGCTGAGGAATTATAAAAATATAATCTTGCTTTATTTGTACTATCCAAACTTGTATGTGTTTCTGTAAAATTGTTTTCCATGCTATGGATAGCTCTGATCTACACAGACAAAACAGGTAGTGTGAAAAGAAAAGAAGACTGCATGGAAACAAAGGCAAAATTTGCTAATTAATAATCTTAATAAAAATATTGGAGGAAGATAAGAAGGCACAGGAGTAGCAGAAGGATAAATGAGGGAATGAGTCAGAATGAACAACCAAACCACAAAGAGAGAAAATGAGCAGCTACTAAAGCAAAGCCTGCCAAATTGCTTGTATCAGGAGATGCTTCTGAACCTAATACTTTTCCTTCTGCTGCTGGCTTCAGGCCTTTAATGGAAATCAGAGGGTTTGTGTTCTTGGACAAATATCACTCCAGAACTATCTTTCTTCCACAGCCCATATAAATGAGGAAAGAGCACAAGAGACAGAGCATAACGCAAATCTTCAAGAAGAAAGACGGTTTGGAAGGCAGAGGCATATGCTTCAGATTGGCTATGTCGTCATAGAATCGGTAAGGTTGGAAGGGACCTCCGAAGATCATCTAGTCCAACCGCCCTGCTCAGCAGGGTCACTTAGAGCATGGTAGACAGGGTTGCATCCAGGYGGGCCTTGAAGATCTCCAGAGAAGGAGACTCCACCTCCACCTCGAGCAACATTTCTTGATGTTAGATTTCTGTTGTTAAGGAAAATGGTTGCCCACCTATGTCTCACTCCACACAGATATGATGCTCATCTGTGATGAGAGGCTTCGGGTAACACATTTCTCGAAAATATTTAAAAGTCTTCTTAATCTCTGTAACAACCCTGAATTCCTCTGTCTGCCTCTCCTTTTGAGGGTTTTCTCTTTTCATTCCTTATATCTAGTCTCTAACAACCCTGTTCTACATTCATTTTTTGATAGTCTTTTGCTATATATTCAGCCTCATATCTGCAGTGATGCTTCCTATTCCTTTTCTTCTTCTTTTACTGAATTTTTTTGGTATTGACAATAGAATAGCAAATTCTTATCTTGCCTTTCTTTCTAGATCATGTTAGTCTTCTATCTCCATCACAATAGATTAATCTAACCCCATGCCTTCTTTCTAGGTCCAGGATTCTCTTCCTATCCTCATGTAATCTCTCTTTTTCATATATCACATCCAGATTATATTCCAGGAATGGCTAAATCTTATTTATTTTTGAACAATATCACTCAAATATTTCCTCTCTAATGGAGGAAATATTTTCCTATCTGAGCTGTCATGGAGAGTGGTTTCTTGACTAATTGCTGAACTTTTTGGTGGTTTTTGATTGTTTATTTTTGTTTTGGGTTTCTTTTTCAGGTCTAAATGACCATTCCCGTCTGAAATATTACTGCCATACTTACTTCTCTCTTCTGATACTCACATCTCCCTTTGCAAAGTCCACCTATCATGTCTTTCGGATATTGTAATGATCAGAACGCTGTAATTTAATCCTATCTTCTGTTGCAGCTCAACTAAGCACCATCAAAAGCTCTACTCTTTCTTTACTGTTGTTTTCAACCAAATACTTTTCCACTTTCAAAYTTCCCGTTAAAATTTGTTTCTTTCATATTCTACAACTATATAGAGTGACATAATTATAAACCTGACATTTAGTATGTTAGGTGTGGATTTCTGTGAACTGAAACATGCTATATCTGTATACCATGTTATGTGAAAATTCTGTAGTGTTAACTATGCATAGAAAACAGGATATTAGGATATATGTGAAATCCCACTGATGGAATAGTTTTGTAAATTTTATCTTTTTGGTGAAAAAATTTTTGAATCTTAGCAGACTATTCTGTAACAATATTTCCATTTCCTTTTATAGTAGATCAAATTCAAGGTTTATTTTCTTTCTTCAGTAATACAAAGTTAATCTACAAGTTTCATACAATTGCTTCCTGTATCCTCATTTTGAATGTTTCTTCATTTTTCCCCATATCATTTTTTCAATAATGGTTTTTGAATCTAGCTAATAAACTAGTACAAATGGTAACAAGCTTTGATTAATTCACATTTTTGCAGACGTTTTACAAATTACAGTGCCCGCAGTGTGTGATTTGGACTGAAGTATTCTAAATATTGAACCCCCATAGAATATAATTCCATGAGCTCAAATGTATACCCAGTAAGAAGAGAGATTCTCTTTTGCAGTTACAGGATAATTCCTGAATTTGTCTCTCAAGTACTTTCCTGAAGTTATTTTTTAAAGAACAGATAAAATATACCCTTGTCTTATCACCTTATTGCACTTTTCTATCTGTTGATAGGAAGAGATCCAGATGAATTTATATGGACATTGGCAGTCTTGAGCAGGGCTAATCTACTTACACTCAGGTGAGTTCATTTTAGTCTTGATTCACTTCATTGCACATCTATAATGGTTATTAACAAGCTTAAGGGCCTTTGGGAGCTTATGGATAACAACACAGCACCATGGAAGGTAGAAAATCATTATCCTAATAAGGTTGGTGTAGTAATTTGCAGTCACATGGAGTTTCTGTACTAATCCTTGGGGCTGGGATAGGTCACTAGGCGACCTATTTTTTCAGTCCTTTCATCAACTTTATATATTTTTTGCTCTTGCTCTTTAATTAATGACATAAAGGTAGATATAAAGACTTTAACATATAAGTTCTTCGTGCATCACTGGCAAATTTTACCGGCTTAATGTTTATATTCGTTTTAAATACAAGGCTTATGATGATTTTTTACACTATAATATTTATTATCTCATTATTATCTTTATTATCTCTTGATAACTGATGCACGTCATCTAGGAAAGAATGAGAAAAAACTCCACCAATAATCTTAAAATTAATAATAACTTTGTATCTTATTTCTTTGTTTAGTTCAAAAATTTTAATGTATTTGGATAATAACGAGTGCCATATTCAGAATTATTCTGTATCTAAAACAGATACTTAGTTTGTAGAAATTATTTTAAAATGTAGGTCTTTATGCTGAAGTCCAAATATTAATTTTATAGTAAATTGTGCTTATCTCATATTCAAAACACATTCACATTCAATAACATATTTTCCACTTCTTTTCTAAAAACAGGCCATTTTAAGAGGACATTGCATGCTTCCTAAGACAACTGATGTTGTGAAAAGGTGAAATTCTGAGAGTGAGTTTTAATCTCCAATCTGTCATGTAAATAGCAAGCACAGTTTTGTACATTTTATAGCATTATATTTTGTAGTGATAAACATATTTTTTCCAGATTTATGACATTTATCCTTCTAAACAAGCATGTGTATTTCCTCTTAGTCTGAGCAGGAGGTGCATGAAACATAAATTAGGAAAATAATCAGCTCRTTTGTTTTATAGTCACCAGCTTCTGGAAAACAAGGAGGTGTGAAGTGCTATGCATTTCTATTATTTTTTTTTCCTTTGGAGAAATTTTAATTTTTTGGATCCATGATTCAATCTGAAACAACATATTATAGGGCAGTTAGTCATCTGAGAATGTGTCCAAATAGCCGACATGTTGAGAAGGGAGCTATCCAGAACTGCTAGGAAGTTAAATCACAATTTAAGCAAATCAGCTTGGAATCTGAAGCCTATTCAGAACAAATGAAGTCCTATTCAGAACAAATGAACTTGATCCATTTATTTCTTCACCACTTGGAGAGCTGAAGAGATCAGAGCTGTAGCACTTCCCGTTTCTTGTAGCATGGTCTAGTAGTTATAAAGGAAGAGCAAGTCCAATGTCCTACTCTACTTAAGCAGTCCAAGCCAGCTGTCTCCTATCTTGCTTCTCTTCAAATCATCTTTTAACTCCTTCTAGGTTACACACCGATTAGGAAAGCTGAAGACAGGTGTGTTCTTCTTCTGTTGAGGCTGCATCACAAAGTGGCAAAGTCAGGGATCAGAAAGATATATGCATGAAGAGAGTAGAATTACTACTATATGGTAGTAATTATGAGATATAGGGAAAAGAGGAAGGGAAACAGCAAGGTTCCTAAGTCTTAGTGCTGACTTTCAAGACTATATCTTACGTTGGCTAAGGTATATTGGTTCAAAGAGAGTATAGATATTTCCCAGGTGCCAGAATCCTACCTGAAGGAAGCTGTTTTAGTAAATACGAGTAATAGGAAACTAAAATTCTGACCTGAGCAAGCTATGCAGCTTCTCATGGAGAAGCTCAGGGATCATAAATGGAACCCTCTGCACTCTCATATGATTATGAATCTGTGGTAGGGTGCTGACCAAAACGAAGATATTCTCTATCATGAGATGGATGTAAGTTTGATTAGTCAAAAGGACATGATAATAGCCTTCAGCAATATGACTTAAGGTGTGTGAGATTTTCCATTACCTAATCACACATGATTTTGTCATGAAGAGAAATGCCTGAATTTTGCATGATCAGATATGCAGCCAGGAAGAAAGGTACAGGACTAAAAGTCTGTCATCAAGCAAGAGTGTTTGGCTATCATTTCCAACTCAGTCTTTCATCGACCTCAAGCCTTTATAATTATTTGTACACAAATACAGTTTTTAGACTACTTGCAGGTACTAGACAATTTGAACTGGGGGCAGAGTTTTGCATATTTTTTTCAAAAAGGAAGCCAACAATTTCTGCTGAAGAAAACAGTAATAGCCTGCCTGGGGGACTGGTATGTATAGCGTAAGCTATTGTTTCACTGGAAATTAGAAACCATGGGTATCTCTCTCTTGGCTACACTCCAGTGGAATATGTTAGGTTGGACAAATCACTTAGCTTCCATGTGCTTCACTTACTCCATCTGTAAGATGGAGATAATTACAGTATATACCTCTCAAGGATGTTACAGTACTTAATTAGTGAATTTTTAATTCCTTGGAGATCTTCAGATGAAAGATAYTTTATGGTAAATATGTTAAAAGTATATTAAAATAATTTTAAAATTATTATTAAAATTCCTTATTTAAATCTTTTTTCATTAAAATTATCAAGCTTTAGGATGAAGAATGAGACTTCTTAAGAATATATGAAACAGTTCTTTATACCTACTTCTCATATGCTTACTGGATTAATGTTGGGTCTGATAAACTGCGTACCTAAAAGGCTTTCCTCAATCACTGTTGCAAAGAGAAGGCTAAGTAAGGTTATAATTGCCATCATGAATATGTTGCAGAAAAATACTAGGGAGGGAGAAAAGCCAGAGAATGCATAAGCAAGAACTAAAGATTATGAACTGGTCACAAGCTAATTTAGACTGGAAATTGCAAGCAGATTTGCTAGCACAGTGAGGTTCTAGAATCAACTACAAGGTTTGAAAAAAATTTAGCAAAAATTCTAGCAAAAAAGTTCAAGATGGTACTCAGGAAGTAATTTAAGTGTTCTACACTGGAGCATCCGAAGTAGTAGGGGACTGGACTCAACCTAGTATAAACTACAAGTTACTACAAGTTGAGTAAACTTTGCAGTCCATGGGAAATATAAATATTGCATTATGCAATGGTCATAGAGGCAGAGTAGCAGTCCCTAGACAGGCTAGTCATATCCCTACTGTCTGCATGGAACCTGCATTAAACTCTTCTGACAGATCTAGTATATGACAAGGAGACAGTGCTACATGACGAAAGTTGTTCATACTGCTCTACGACATTTAGAAAGAGATGAGCATATGTTTTATTACCTAGAAGTTCCTCATTACATTCACTTTCTGCCCGACATGATATGTAACACTGCAAGTTTTAAGTTTAAGATGGGGACTATAAGCAGATGAATAAAGGAACTGCCTGTACAAGTTCTGAAAACATTTTCAACTACTTAAATGATATTATATATATATATGGTATAGAATATAGCTTGAATAATAGCCTGTATAACCTTGAATTGATCTAAATGCTTGACGAAGGTAGGATTAAATCTCACTCAGTAGTTTTCCTTAGCTCATTTGTTGTATCTGTTGATTTATGTTCAACCTAAAACTCAAAATCATGGTTTTAGATTGAATACACGTAACAAATAGCTAATATTGTTTGATAAACTGTGAAAAATAAATTTATCCTTTACTTTTCTCTTATAAACTAATAATAGAGATGCACAATAGATTTTAATCTCATCTGTGATGTGACATCTACTTCTATGCTTTAAAAGACTAAATGAGACAACCCACATAATTACAACTTTGTCAGCATGACATCGATCCCAGGCCAAAAAAAAAAAACTACTTTTATGAAAAAGGAATATAAAACGTCAATTAAAATAGAAACTAGCTAAAACATTACATAAGAAGTGCTCTCAGTACAACAAAATGTTGTCAGTGGTGGTATACGCATTAGCAGTTTGGTTGAGAGCAAGACTGCAGTCGGAAGCAAATTCCCTGACCAAAGCATTTGCTGCAAATTGTTTGGGTTGTAGTGCAGTCTTGGTGCATGCAACTGTATTTTTTTTTTCAGAGAAAAAAGCTCTACTCTCATTGCATGCCAAATGCATTCCAACTCCTAATACGGACATAAGGGGATTGACCCAAACCTGGTAAAGTGTAACTCCTGACTCAAGTACTGCATAGATGTGAGGGCCTCATCACCAACTGCTTAGATCTATTGACTGCTCCTATGGTACTAAATCACTTGTTAGCACAGATATGGCCAAAATTATCCTAACCATAAATCATATTTCACATATGTTGCATCTATATAAACACACACATACAAATACATAAGAAAATATATACATATATATATATGTATATTTTTCCACACAAACATATGTGAGTCTCCATGTGTATGTGTGTATAAAAACATCTGCTGCATACTTTAAGACAGAACTATCTAGAAATTTTTTGATTAAAATTATAGAAGAAAATGAARTTTTATTCTCATTTCAGGGAGAACACTGCTAGAGTTAAACTGCTTATTCATAAGCTTTCAACTTAGACAAAAAAGAGCAGTCACACAAAGCTGTCCAAGATTCTCATTACTTGGGAAATTCTGTAAGATAGATTACAGAAGTAAATTATTGGTGAATGGTAAAGCAGCCTGTATTCAACTGGTGTATACCAAAATGTTGATCTGCAAGAACACTAAGGACATTCCAGAGGACTAGAAGAAAGACAATACTGTGCCAGTGCTTAAAAAGACTAAATGAGACAACCCACATAATTATAATGACATCGATCCCAGGCCAAAAAAAAAAAAAAAAAAAAAAAAAAAAAAAAAAAAAAAAAAAAACCAAAAAAAAAAAAAAAAAAAAAAAAAAAAGGAGAGCAACTGATATGAGACTTTGTTACCAGAATTAAAGGAAGAAAATAGAATGAATATCAACCAGCATAACTGTATAAAAAGTAGATCCTGTCAAAATAACTTTTGTTTTTGTGACATTACTCCTTTGGTTGCTAAGTGTAATTGTGTCAATGCAACATGCCTAAGTTTCTGTAAGACATGACATAGTTCTATACAGCTTTTAGTTAAAAAATAGAGTGATACAGAATTCATACAGTGAAAAGGGTAATGTAAACAAATAGACGAACATGTTTATCTTACAGGTCCTGACATGTAAACAAGGAATCTGAGTGCATGAGGTTGGAGTTGAGTCCTATAGGGATTTTTTTTGTTTCTTGAATCTATTTTATAGTATTTATCTATGAATGACCAGAAAAAATAAAAATAAAAGATTGACAATTGCTGTACTTGTCAATGGTGTAAAATTTGAAAAGGTGAACAAGGTAAGTCACTGAAGCAGAGGAATTTTTTATTTTGGTTAATTGCAGTCAATTGACTGCAAGCACATCTTCGGTTTCTTGTGGTTCATTAGCAATTAGTACACCTGGGAGCAATACTACATGACAAAGTTATTCATTTGGTCACTTATGTCACATTCAGACGACACGAAACAGTGCAATTGGTTTTCCAAGTATTTACAAGGAGCAGGATGAGGAGAGAGATAGAAAGCAACAATGCTATGCTCACTAACTGTAAATATTTTATGCAGCCAATACAGGAAATGTGATTGCATCATTTTTTATAGCAAGAATCTGTTGATAAAGTCTTCTGTTCCCATTGTCTGTAACAGGGCTCTTCAAGTGACTCATATCCTTCCATCATGATCTTCCTGCTTTTGCCTGCAACAGTTACAGGAGATGATCAAAATGAAGACAGTTTGAGTTTTGTACGCCTCTACAATGCAAAAGAGGACTTGAATGTGGCAACAAAGATTGCACAGTGCCTATACTTTAGGTGTGCAGCCCTGGTCTTGGAGGGCATGACCCTGCGTTAGCTAAGTAGATTCCTTGTACAGTGACTTGGAGTGAGATGTAAAAGAACCAGAATACATCAGCATTTGAAACAAAAGAATCTATTAGTGCTTTTAATCAGGGAAAATCATGGATGTATTTGACATCTCAGTGCTGCATTCTGTAGCTTAGGCACCTCACCTTAGGCAGCTATGGGGGCTCAGTAAGCTTTCTGAAGAAGGATACAAAGGTCTTGCTTTAAACAGAAGAGGGCTTATTCTCCTGAAATTGTGGTGAAGGGTGAATGTGACCTCTCCCTTTCTTATATTAGTTTGAAATCTCACTCAGGATGTGGAAGTTCCAGAAAACAGACTTGCTCTATATGAAGGAAGGCAAATCTTTGCCTTCTGGTTATTTACCTCACTAGAAAAGTTTACTTGACATAATCACAGGTGTAAGAACTCATACAAGTAGCTACTGCAGATGATTGCTGCATAACATTCTCTTATTCTCTGAGAAGCTGTTTAGGCATCTGACATTATTTAAGAAGGTTAGATTAATTGATAACACAGTAGTAGGCATCAACATATATAGGTCCATCAATATACACAAAAGATAGCATTTTTGCTCATGTCACAGTGCTAACATCCAGTTAAAAGTAATGAGGGGATGGTACTATGATCAATAGTTAAAGAAGACCATATTTAACCATTTAACTCTTAGTTTTTAAAGTTCTTGCATTCAAGGTGAACAACAAAAGAACAGTCAAGCTAATGACTGCTTTCTTCCTTATTGCTTGTTTCTTCTCTGGGACTTGCGTTTACTATTTTTTTGCCCAAAATTACACTACTTGTACAAATTAGGTGTGCAATTGCATAGCAATGCTGCTTTAAAAATCTGTCCTTAAAGACAGTTGTTATGCAAACATTAATGTCTTGCAAAGACGGAAGCACATCTGCATCAGTTTTGCACTGATTTACACATATCATGTGGAAAGGTCTCTTTGGTCTTTCTTATTTATTTATTTCAATGTATCTTGCATTCTATGCAATTCAAATGCACCAAAGAAGTCTGAATGGCCAACTAGGGGAGCAGGATTCTTTTCTGGACTTGCACAAAGTTAACTATGTCATTCATCGGACAAGTTGAACAACAACAATATTTCTTTGTCTTCACTGGATTCCTGAAAAACAGTACTATGCAGATAATTTACTGATTCCTCCTTTACTTTTCTTGTTAGCCTCTATTTTAATATTTAAGATTTCTGTGGCTGTGGGCAGCAGCAGGTTGGACTCCGTGCCCATACAGGACAAGCAACCTTCAAAGGCTGCATGCAAACACTCATTCAGAGAAAAAGCAACTTCTAATTTTTGATGTTAAGTATGATAAAGTAAAGTGAGCCTTACCTCATGACTTTTAAACCTATCCCACACAGCCATTCAATAAAGGAGACAGCAAGTTAACAGTTTTCAGAGAAAGCTAGTGGTGCTGCTGTTTTCAGTTACTTAGATAAAATATAAAATTTGTAAAATACAATATTTAGGTTCAAGGCTCTTTGGATATGTGGATCAGAATCCTAAACGGTGTAAAACAACATAATTTTCCAACATTACAGTGGAATTACTTTCTTTCATATCAGCTGAGAATCTGGCAGCTATTATTTATTTTAACTTTGAGTATGACATGAAACTACTCTGACATACTTCTCTCTTTTCTCATTCAACCATAAGCCAACATCCTGAGTACAAACATTCAGTGATAAATTTTCCTTACCACTGGAATTTAGACTAGATACAAATGTAATTTAGCTGGTACTTTATTTCWCAGCTCAGGGGATTTGTTGAATACTTACTATAGGCAAAAAGCATTTAGTTAGATATTGACGCCAGCAGTACTGTCATCTGGCAAGCACTGTGGCATATATAGTGCTTAAGAAAATTATATCTGGTAAATAAAAAAAAAAAGTAAAAGAGGAAAATATGTTGATCATAGTATGAGTTGATATTTTAAGCAATCACAGATGGTAATGTACTGGCTTGTTATTGACAGCAGTATCAGCTTTAGAAAGGGTTTTGACAGGTTTCATCGTACAATGATTAATTACTGCAAGGCATTCCAATTTCCTCTCTTGTTCAGCTCATGGCTCAGAGTAAAATCTGTTGCTCTTATTACACTCTACAACGCAGGAAATATCTTCTCACTGCTGTATCCAAGGACCAATCAAAAGTGCAAAAGTCAGTCAAATAAGACCCACAGTCAATACTGGAAAGGATTTTCCTYAAGGGACTAAGGAAGGAAGGAAGTTAATGTGGCTTTGCTCTCCATGTTTTAATTTGTTTTAAATGGCCAATGGCTAAGAGAGATGATGATTTTGGGTAAAAGAAGATTAACTGTGAGAGGAAGCAAAGGATGATAGCATTCATGCATTATATTCATTTTCCACTAAAAGAGAACAAAAAAGAAAATAATGAAAATAAGTAGGATATACCTATTTTCTTCTTTGAAAGAAGAGGCATGACTATTTAAAGAATTTCTCCTATGTTCATGGTGTTGAACACACAGTGGTACTCGTTGTAATCTGGTCATAGAGATTTCCTGGAGATGGAGGGGTTCAATCCTTTATTAGGAAAAAATATTCAGCAAGTTGCTATTGTCAAGAAGAAGAGATACAGCAGTTTTTAATAAGGAAAAGGAGATGCTGCGTTGCCAGATATCAAATGTGTTTAATGTCTCTGAGTTCTCCCTTGCGTGACCTGAAGCAATAAGAAGAAGCATGTATAGCAGGGTCGCTGTTTTATAGTGCAGGATTCTGGTTAAGATTTTCAGGCTAGCTCCAGATGAGATGGTAGATCTACACATCTGTAAAATGCCGAGCAGAAGTTGTGCTTTGGGTGCTGGAAGAAACACAGACACATCATTGCTGTGCTGTATTATGCTTTGGCTAAGTAGCTATGCTGACGTGGCTACACTGCTTCCAGTCTTAGCCTTACTCTGAGCTTGCTTGGATGTGTTTGCCCTGTATCTACAGTATTCATGCTTATCTGAATGTAGAAATGTTGATACTTCAGCTGTACTATCTGTTGAATCTACRAAAGAGGATAGAAACTCTCAGGGAGAGTTGAAAACACCTTCCCCTCAGTACACACATGCTGAGGGGAAGGTGTTTTCAACTTCCTCTGCAACATAGGATGTGGGTCAGCTTTTGGGAATCATCAGAACAGATCTCACTTCGTCAGTTTTCTAACATCAAAGGCTCCTTTGGCATTACTAATGCCTTGATCTCCTCTTCTCTGTCTGTAGCCCAGAATTTATTCTGAAACACTGTGATCTAATTAAAACCTTAGGGTGTGTACGAAACTGAGTGATGTATAAGTTTGTAATATAAAAAAGAGAAAAGGTCACAAGATCATTGGAGCTGGTGATCTGGTGATCTTTTCTGGCATTAAGTTCTGTAGATCTTTGTCTTCTCCCCATGGATAAAAATGAAATAAAAATATTACAGATATCCAAGAGCTTTAAAATTGTAGGAAACCTTTCTTTGAATTTATTTTAGAAACTTGATAACTCAGGAGTTTTTGCTTTATCTGAGRAGTATATGGCTGATTCATGAAATGGAGTACCTTGACTTAGGATACCTTCTACTTTTTATTCTTGTATCTCAGATTTGTGTTATGCTTATAAGCAATGTCACAGTACAAATAAGCGAGTAGGATACAATTTATTAATTTGCAGGCATAGGCTATTCACATATCAGAGGGACAGAAAGAAAGATCAACCAATAGTTAGCAAATAAAGCAGAGTTTACGTACCATCAAGCAATTTGGGCTCTCAACCTTGAGGAGTTTCCTTGTCAGGTGTCCCCGAACCAGGGAGGAGGTGATTTGCATCTGTCTCTCCTAGAGTAAGTCCCCTTCCCTTACCTATAGATATATCTGACAGGGATGATCACATGTCATATGACGAAGCTTTGTTCAGCTGGTGGAACTAAGATATGGTTCAGATGAAACAAAGATGTGGTTCCAGGTGGTCAGTTCTTGGCAGATTGTGCTGTTCACAGGACAATGCAGCTGTCCAAGTCCTGCTCACAGGACAATGCAGCTGTCCAAGTCTTATTAATAAAGCAAGTTGTATCAGCCCTCAGGTATTCACTCACATTAATAACAGTGACTGGAGGGCAGCCTGTGGAAGCAGGTGTACTTAATCAGTATAACAATGGGGTTCATTGTAGCCTCCCCTACACTCTGTAGCCTCCCCTACAATTTGTAAGGCAATAGGTGAGAAGTTTGATTATCTGGAAGATTTCTTTAGTGTAGAAATAGTTCAGTGAGTGATGAGGGGAAGATGTGAGTCCTGAATCTTCCCTCGCCTAAATTCTATTCACTGATGGAAGAAGAAACACCTTCAGTTTAGTGTTGCCTTTTAGAGCTGATGAACATTGTCAGGTCATGAGTAATTAAACAGATACACAATAGTTCTACATGTTTTAATTGCCAATAGCATAGGAAGGAAATACTGTCACCAGTACAGTCTTTTGCTAATAATCGGAAAATTTATGTCTAACCCATAAAACAGAACACGCAGCCAAGAGCTACCAAAGAGAAAAAGTAACTGAGAAATAAAAGGACAATTTCTCACTATTGAAGGAAAATGAAGAGACATCAAAAAAAGAAGCAAGATAACATAAAGGGTGTGAAAATAGTTTTTTTTTTTTTTTTTTTTTTTTTTGGAAAGGAAGAGACTAAAGAGAATGGAATTCATTCCCCTTAACCCCTCAACAGGGTTGAGATAAGGTAGTGCATTTTGTTCTGTTGATGGAAAATGCCCTGAAGTTACTTATGGGCTAGTAATCATCATATCAATAAAGGAAATCAGACTATATCTGATGCCACCTGTATCACAAATTCTCATATTTAACTATGAACTTGAGGGGGAAATTTCTTCCCTGAGAGAGTGACGGAGCACTGGAACAGGTTGCCCAGAGAGGTTGTAGAGTCTCCTTCTCTGGAGATCTTCAAGGCCCGCCTGGATGCAACCCCATTTAATATGCTCTAGGTGACCCTGCAGAGCAGGAAGGTTGGACTAGACGATCTCCAGAGGTCCCTTTCAACCTTACCGATTCTGTGATTCTTATGTGCAGGTTTTGTAGTTGACTTGCATATAATATTGTCAACACAACTGTGAATTGAAATTCTGTATTAATAACACTGTCAGATAGTCCTGTATCTTATATTTTCATTCATATATCTTTCAAATACTCAGGAACATAGCAGCATTTATTTTGCTTTTGGAATATATTTTATATTTGAGATGAGAACTGAGAAAATCATAAATTGCATTTCTCATTAAAAACTCCTGTAAAAGTCCTTGAAAATTTCTGCATATTTGGAAATGCTCAGTAACAGTAAAAAATCTCTGTCACTCTGCATTACATTATTTTTATTGTTTTTAAATGGTAAAGATCAGATTCAAAGGGATTTACATTCTTAAAATGGACATTGACACAGTTTAGGTGCCAAGGTCCAAAACTACATCTCCACAAGCCAGGAACCATGTATCGCCAAGTCTCAAAGGTGCCTGAATTCTGGTGATATGCTCTTGTTTTAGAACGGAGATCCTTTGAGTGACAGAAATAGAGTCCTTCACACTCAGGGCCTCCTTTGTTAGGCCCCCTAGAAGTGCAGTAATGGCTGACACATTCCTTTGAACTAGACTAAAGTAAGATTTTTTTTCCCCATCTTCCATGTTATTGTCCATAATGTGATAGTTCATATCCAGGATGTCAGAGAGCATGTTAATGTAGCTGGAGGAAATTCAGTCCTGTGGTTCCCTGAAGAATATCCCAAACATGACTTACAGATTATGTGAGGAGAAAGTTGAATTCAGTACTGTTCTAGGTCAAGCTTATTCATGGCACTGGAAAGAAATCAATAGTCCTTGGGGGCACAAAGAGGAAGAGTGAAGAAAGAGTATTTTAAATCTATTTTTTCCCTCAACTCTAAGGGTGGAAAAATATCTCTCTTTTTGAAAAAGCTCTGACTGAGTCAGACCACAGTGCAGGTACTATGGTTATTGGATTATTTATTTTTGAATACAAGGATGTAAAGATATGCTGTGCCATATATCCTTTGATTAAGAACTTAAGAAAAAGAAAAGCTAAAAGAAGGAACCACGAAATGTACTTGCATTTTGGTTAGAGAATGATGTTTAACTTTGTGTTATCTCTATCTATTATTAACAAAACCTTCCCATGCATCTTAGAAGTGTGTATCGGGAGTGAGTTAAGGCCTATATTTCTACACAAGCCCAAACTCAGCAGCTCTCCACATAGTGTGAGTGTAAACTCAGGCTCTGACTGCAATGAGTTTCAAAGCAGACTAAGGAGAAATTTGAGTTGGACTAACAAAATAATCACATCACTCAAAGGTAAATAGTATGTATAGGTTCAAAGTCACCTTCTGAAGTGTAGCTGTAACAGAATGAATCACAAATAAACCACAAGCAGCTCTGTGGTCTCAAAAAGCACTATTAGGGAATGTGCAGGGCATACATTTACTTTTTGAACCTGCCTTCTCTTGAAAAGTGTATGTCTTCTTTAAAAGTCTTCTTTCACTGGAAAGATTTGTTCCCTTGCATAACTATAATACATGGCTAATATAAAAGATATGTAATAAGATATCTGCATTTGATAAAATATGAATTGGAAAGGTATTGTGAATACATTGTGAATGAAAATTTAGGAACATACTTAAAGTTGCTGGTATGGAAAAGTTACAGTAAAAAGCAAAGAGGAAAAAAAAACTGTATGTTCCTATAACTGATTCCTGAAAAAGGTTAGGGATATAAAAATTGATGTCTATCACTTTAAATTAATACTATGAGTGGTCAGAAATCATGAAATATCCTTTGTCGGGAGCATTGGGAGTTAAAGCACTTAACAGGCATTCAGGTGATTTAGGAGTGATTATAAAATCAATGATGTTTTAAAAGTTTTGCTCTCCAATAGATTTTTCAAGATAAAACATATAGTATAAGTTTATAGCCAAATTATTGTTTTTCCTTATTCCTCTTAAGAGGCCTTACTGTAGGTTACTGATGCTGAAAGTGAAAGTGGATGTATGAATTTGTCTAATGGCTGCTTGAATGGGTGCAACAAGACTATTAACATCCTGTGATGTCATGTGATGCCCTTGATAAGTGTAAATAAACTTACTATTACAATGTTTTTTCTTCTTCAGTTAGTTTTAGCTCAGCTGGTTAGAGCATGGTGCTGCTAATGTCAAGATCATGGGTTCAATCCCCATATGCTGGGGGCTACGCTGAGGGTTGGACTAGATGATCTCCAGAGGTCCCTTCCAATCTTATGATTCTATGATCAGTTTGCAAGTTGTTGTTTAATTTTTATTCATAAAGCGTATTTTTATATATGCATATATATATATATACATATACACACAAAATAACGAACATATATTAGATATGTTAATTTAACCAACTTAAAATTTTAGGTAAAGATGTTAAGCAAACCTGAAACATTTACAGGATTTCTAAATTGTCAACTGGTGTTGCTGTGACTACATCACAGCTATATCCACATTCCACTTCAAATAGATCTGATACATCAGTTGTTTGTTCATCTAAAACTCAGTCATAAATATGGCAATAGAATTAATTTTTATCTGAAGGGTCTTGAGAGTTTTGGATTTCCCTGAGGTGCAGTAAACTTCATCCTTTCAATTAGAAATATTTATGATATCTTAACCTCTATGCTACAGGTATCAGGTAGCACTGTTTTTTTTATTTAGCTGCCTCAAAAATTATGATTAAATAACAACATTGCTTACCAAAAGTGATATATTCACAGAATGTGTATAAGCCTTCATTGTCTACATTGAATTTTCAATAATAAATATATTTATAATAATCTTCATTTACTTTATGCCCAGCTAGATATCTATTATATCCTGTTTTATATCTGAATTTATATTTTTACCAGAATTACATGATTATAATTTTATAATTCTAGTAGTCCTAATATCTTTTATATTAGCATTTTTCCTTACAGTTGAGACGACACAAAATCAGACCTGAAGCACACTAAATAATGAAAACAAATCAATATAGTTTGGAAGATTGAGGGGGCACTCATTTTTTAATGTATTTATCAAAATGTTGCTATTTAATAGCTTGCTGTCCAGAAAATTAGCATTTTCTTTCCCTTTACAGGCAATGACCAGTAGATATTTGTTTGCAGAAGACAAGAGAATTATAAATTTCTGGTTCCACATCTAGAGTTGGTGAACGACTATTAACTATAAACAGAGCACTGCTCTGAAATCTGCTGTACAGTACTCAGGAACAGCTGGTTCACAATTCACTTTTATTATTATTCATACCACAGAGGTTCACTGAATGGCTGTTGAAGTTAATGTCATTATGGTCTCTGCTGAATGGAAGTTCTAACTTCTGTAACAAAGGAAGTATATCTGTTTCTGAACAGTTAAACACCTATTGCTATTGGAAATACTGTTTATCACCTTTTATTGCCAAGCAGGTTTCACTACTCAGTACTGTAAATGAACCCAGTCCCTGTAACTATCACCTTAGAGCTTGTCCAACTCAGCACAGCATTTCTGGCACTCAAAATGACTTACAGAAATTTTGTGTCATGGGCAGTGTCTTTTCATCTAACAGAAGAGATCAAAAACACATCATAACTTTGTGCAAAAGCATAGCCAGACTCTTTCTCAGTAAAATGAAAGGGAAAAGGTGGATTAACATCTAGGGTCAAGATTAGTATGTTCTCTGTAGTGTATGTATGGGCATAATATTTCTGTTTTGTGAAGCTACTGTATAATGCAATCACATTGAGTGTACCACAAAGGTTCTACAAGAGGCAGTATGATTTTAAAGACAGTATAGTATTCTGTGAGGAACCAAGGATGCTCATACATGAATGGGTTAATGTAAAATTTGGTTCTAGCATGCATGCTTACTGTAACATGTATGTACTACATATACAGGACCTGCATATGTGTTCCTGCAAAGGATGTAAGATTGATGTAAAGTGAGAACTGGAGACCTTCTAATCTGAAGTGGCAAACCTGTGTCATCTTCTATGATCATGGAGCAGTGTAGGTATCAGACTAACAAAAGCATTCAGATGGTGATAAGAAAGCTTGTCAAAATGATTGTTTTTGTCTTTAAGGGAACACCTTGAATCAAGGACTCCGAAGACCTAGGCATAAGCTTTGACTATCAAAAGCAATTTTCACTGGAGACCACAGCAAAGAGATGACATGAGAAACAAATAATGTTTTGGATTTTTTTGCTTTTATCATTGGATCAGAAAGTCATTTTTGTAGAGAACTCTGGTTGGACTGAATAAGGAATAACACATGCAAGTGGTACATACGCTTGCATGTGCATATTATGTCACTTGCATTATATATAGATTAGCTTCCTGTGGACTCTGATTTATGCTCATCCTATACTGAGTTATTACAGCTTTCTTCCTTTGCCCTTCCAATTTACACCAATTGAAAGCCGTTATAAAACAGACATGAATCCAAAACAACATGGAGAKTCCTCCAACCTCAGATTGCAATTTAACAAGTACTATATGCAAGACAATACCTGACTGTAATTCTTCATTCATACCATTTGTTGAGAGACGTTTCTGAAGCTGAATGTTAAACACTCTCTCACTGACCTCTGACAAATAAGGTGTCAGGATATGAGGGGAAAAATAACAAGGCTTTTATTAGAGATGCTAGAGTTCTTAAAGGTTAAGTGGAGTGCTGCTTATTTAGGTAAACTAGGAGAGTACACTGATCAGCAATACTGTTGATAACAGGACTTACAGCACTATCTTGAAGGAGGTAGAGTTTTTCTGGCAGAATGTCAAGTGAAAAGTTGGTACTCGGTAGCTCAAGGCTGACATCTTCAATCTGTGCATTAGTTAATAAAAAGCCAGGTGTCTTTGGCAAAAGAGTAATGGGAAGGAAGGAGGGGGTGGAAGGAAGGGTGACTAATGGAACATAATTGTGTATGGATATTGGATATGGATTTTGTTCGTTCTACACAGTAACTAGGGATTTTTTTCATACATGTTTGAAAAACTGTCCTAGGGGACAAATATCTGTTTCTCAGAATTTAAAAGAAAATGCGGCTACACAAAAACAAATTTGCGCAGCTGGTGAAACCAGTGAAAATCCTACTTCTGTGGAGAAACAAAATCCTTTATCACCTAGTTTCTTATCTCACTCACTTTGCTGTATGAGAAAGATACATAATTATGTGGCTGCTTGTCCACATAGTTGTGGTAAATTATATATCTTTACTTCCAGTCTATGTAAGAGAGTTACTTGTTAGTTATTATAGGCAGGATTGTATCATCACGTTATTATTAATATTATCGATACTTTTCATTATAAATCCCCAGCACGAGTCCCCATTTTGAAGTTGCTTATAACTTGGCATTACTTCAGTCTTTTGGGTGGAACTGTTTTTCATGTTTTCTGTCAGCCTCAGGCTAAGATCTTTCTGTTGTTGTTGCATTTTATTTTAATTTCAACTAAAGAGGTTCAGCAATACATTATTTTTGTCATGTTTCTTTGAACAGGAACCCCCTCCTTTCCAATAGAGACTTGAAATATGGGTCAGGGATGTACTTTTTTTATTGACCCCTTGAAAATCTATTGAAATTTGGCCAAATAATAAACATTTGAAATATATACTCAGCCAACTTCCTTCATATTAAAGAGCTAAAAATCTCAAAAAATTCTTGCTCCCTGAGCATATGCTATCCTTTCTCAGAGTATACTRCTGGTTGAACTGTATGTGCCTCCTTCACAAAAGATGAGTCATCATCTTGTATTCTATCATTTGTCAGAAATACTTCCCTTTTACTTGTTCCCCTATGCAGGGCAAAAGTAAAGTAGGATCTGACTTTAGAATTAGGGATAAGTGCTCCTGTATTTTCTGTACTCTCAGGGACCTTTAGCTACCATTCCAACAACCTGGAGAAAGGAAGGGTTCAAAAGCCAGAGCTGGAAAACAATAAGGAACAGAATAGGTCAAGAATTTTGGTGAGAATGGAATTTGGAGTGTGAATCAGAAACTGTGTCAAGGATTTACACAAGGAAAAATTTGTGATGAAATGAGGTTATAGAAATGAAACAAAAACTGAATGAGGGATGGGGTTGGGATGAAGGGAAGAAAAATAGTGGATTAAGAAAAATTTGGCTGCCTAAGGAGAGATAGGGATTATAGCTGGGTAATCAGCAGAACTAAAAAGGGTATTAGGCCAGCTTATCCATGATTTCCAGCATAGTCTTTAATAAATTGATAGTTTGCAGAGGGAGGGGAGTGCTGAGATCAGCCTGATCTGAAATTTTCTTAAAACTCACTTGAGCTCAGCATTAACGATTCAGTTGTCCTTCATTGCTCTGACTGTGAAGCCTTGCTCCTAAATAGCAAAAGCCAGCTTAGAGTCCATGAGACTATATACGAAATAATGGCTGTCACTTTTCCAAGTACATCTTTACCTTTGCATTTACCTTCACTGAGCTCCATCTACTACTTTGTTGTCTGGTCCCTAAGGGTCTGATAGACCTTCAGGTTAGGACAGATACTTGTGTTATCTAAAGTTCAGTATCTCTATCTGTACTTCTTCATATTCAGTCCCTTTTGCTGCTACCTAAAATTACTTAGTATTGTAAGAAAATGTCACTTTACACTCACCCTCCTTTCCTTCCAATTATTTAGAAATATATTGGGCAGTACAAGTCCCAGAAAATATAACTGTAGAATTTAATGGGTATCCTCTTTTTACATCAAAAACCGACTCCTCACTGCTGTTTCCAATCTTTTACCAACTACTTATACATTCAAGAATCTTCTTTTTAATCTTCTGATTTCTGAGTTTATGTAAGAGCCCTTGGTGAGAGACTTTSTCAAATGTCTCCTGGAAATCCAAGTAAACTGTATGATCATGCCATATTTTATTCTCCTGCTTGTTTCTCATTTAAAGAGCTTCTACTGATTTGTAAGGCATTAGTTCCCTTTATAGAACTTGTATTTTTTCCTATTATATGTTATTTATTAATATGTTCATTCATTCTATTCTTTATTCTTTATCATAGTTTTTACTGAGTTGACCTGTACAGATGATGGAGTTACTGGTGTATAGTTCCCTAAGTATTTGTAAGAAGTCTTTTCGAAGAACTGTCATCATAATTATTTAGTTGTTATTTCAATTAAGATAATACATTACAGTTCAGCTAGTTCATGGTACTGTAACTCAAGAGTTACCATAGGAGTGACTACAATACCATTCCTGGGTAGGTTTCATCTAACCCTAGTGACTTGGTACTGTTCATTATACCTTTTTGTCTGATAAACTGATTTAGAAACATTTCATTTTGAGGTGGGCTCTCTGATGTCTCTTTTACTGAGAAAAATTCTGACTTAGGAATTTATCTTTTCTTTATGCTAAACACTAATATAAAAGATAAATTTTGTTTTGCTACTACAGTATTATCTTGTCTCATTTCTTTTTTTATATCCTGGTCTTCTACCTTCCCTACTAATTCCCTGGCAAACTTCTCAAATCTGAGGTGTATTTGAAAAAAGATTTATGATTTTTTTTTTTTACTTTTTTGCAAGTAGTTCCTCAAACCTTTCCTTGACTTGCTGTATTGCTTTTACATTTAATATGTCAGACTTTATGATCTGTTCCATTTTCCTGGTTTACACACTACTTTGTCATGTGTCTCATGGGAGAGGGAAACTGAAAAATCCTTTCCCCTTACCTATTTTTCTGTTTTGGTTTTCATAGGGTTTCTTTTTAACTCCTGCGAGCTAGCTTTCATTCACAACAGAGTTCTATAGTTAAGTTGAAAATCTCCCTGTTCTGTTAGCAGTTCCTCTGGAAAATTTCAAGTTCTCAAACACTGGAGCTTAAGTTGCCAGAAACAAGCAAACAATATCACAACAGACAGTAGCAGTGAAATGTAACGTTTCAAAACAGCTCTTGTATAAAGAGGATACTCAGAAGACTCAAGCTCTTTAACTGTTGTAGAGCAACATACCTTTGGTGACAAAGAACATACATCTGCCACAGAATATGTAGGGAGTTAKGTGCTCAGCTCCAATTAAGATTCCAAAATGCCCTTAACGTGATTGATATTTCAGTAGTAGGTTTTTTTTTCTTTAAAAACAAATCAAGAAACAGAGAGAGCTAAAGAGAGATTTGGTCAAATTTTAGCAACTGCTGGGTTTATATGTAAATACATACTTATTTATATTCATATTACTGAGGTAGCACTCTTTCTCTCTTTCTGTCTCCAATTGTATACTTCTGATTTATCTGTTTAAATTGTTAAATATAATAAAATATTCCCAAATTGCAAGGGTTACTTTTATGACGAAGCTGGTAAAAACAGAAGTGAAGAGTTTCAGGATACGGCTATAATATKGTATTATTTGTAACAAATTGACAATGTTGAACGCCACATTTAACAGATTTCAACAAAGTTAACAACAGTAATTGCTCAAGCTTGGAACTTAAGTGTCTCTGAACGGAAAATGATGTGGGTCGACAAAGCTTGGCTTCACAAAACTCCCGGAAGCTTTGCAAGACTCCTGTGTGATAGAARTAAAAGACACTCAGCTAATGACTCCAGAATCTTATACTTACTAAAGGACTAAGTGTAAGAGATCTATATATACTCAGTCTTTTCAAGAAATATATTTTGTTAAAAGGTCTTGTTTTGTTGGGGAGATATGAATACCGGTTCTTTCCCTTTCACTTCGGTGCATTTAAAAGATCAATGTTATATCTTTATATGCTCCTCAAAAGCAGTTAATAATACTTCTAATTATTTTTAAAACACCATATATCAAGAAATCTCTACCATGCATTTCATAATCATTTTGGACAAGCATACAAATTTTGACAATCTGTTAGTTCTTCTACCAATATCCCATGATACTGGTTTATTAATGTAAAATAATTTTTATTCTTCGCTTTCTGTCATTTCTGTTTTCTAGATGGTTCCTCTAATTTCTACTACTGCTGTTCTGTTTATCTCCTCCCAGTCTTGCTGCTGCTGTTGCTATTCTCTTACTCTTCATTTTTCTACACTTCTTGTGCTCTAAATCTGTCAACCAGATGCATGTTTCAGGAGTCCTGATTACAAGCAGATTTGCAAGTTCTTATATGTTACTTTCTATTTTAAAAAGTTGATTTAGGATTTGGAAAAAGCTCCCATTTAGTTCTTTAAATAGAAAGAAAATACTGTAACTCAATGTTGGCTGCTCGTAAGCACTACTGAAATGAACTCGTAGCTGGAAACAGATTTGTGACATTGTTTGGTTTAATAGTGATTTATTTTAATGCTATTAGCAAGTGTGTGCAGAAGAGAGAGTTTGTTTTCCTTTTAAGCATTTCTAAAGGTGTAAGACCGTGTGGTGCCAGAGAAGTAGACAAGGGAGGACTGTCTGGATGTCTGAAAAAAATATCCCTGTTAACTTCAATGACCTATATGGTACCTTTATTTCAACCATAGCGTTGTTCCAAGTTATTGCATTACCTCCTGAAATGCATTTTGCTGTTCTCTCCCTAACATACACAGTGCCAACAGCACTGATTAGTTAACTACACACATTGAAAAAATGTCATTTCTTCCAGGTTTCTCGACTAAATAACGATCTCTCGTATTAACTGTGCAGGGACAATTTAAGCCTGTTCGGGTAAGCAGTCTTCTGATACATTCTAGCATGTAAATACAACCAGCTACAATGAGCAACATCCAAAGCATGTCTTCCTTCCTTTCTCACATCCACACAAATGTGCCCTTGAATGGGCAATGTCAAGAGTCTGGATGGACTACTACTGCCTGCCAAGACACTCTCTCGTGTCCAGAAAGAGAGAAGAAATGTTATCTGACCATGAAAAAAAGAGACATGAAAAAGCGAGGTATGCCCTGGAACAGCAGTTCCCACAGTATGTCAACATTTCTTTAAGGATCATCAAATAATGACTGTATTTAAACTGTAGCTTGTCAATAGAGAAGTGTATGGTCAGGGTCCAGCTGAGATATGTTATCTGTATAAGGTATATGCATTGTGGTGGTCCAGAAGAGATATCCTAGGGGCATGTGATATTCTCATGCTCTTTAACTTCACAAAAGTGCCAAGAGTTAGTTCACATTGGCCTGATGTAAGGTTGGCTAAAATCAGCTGGTAGTTACAGGCTTGGAATGAAGTCTAGTTTTTGCTTACGAAAGTGAGCAATTTCACTCTAGTGATAATCCACTAACAGTCATTTCTGCATTCCAATGTAATCTATTTTATTAAAGTACAAAAAATTTTACTTAAAAGATATTATTTTCTTTCCTCCAAAATAAGTGTTAAGTGCAAATTAAATTGCATAGACATGACAAATATATATATATCATAAAGTTCTGTAAGTTCCCAACTGCTGCTCTTGAATTCAAAAGGAAAACAAATATACTGAAATTCTTATTAGTTGTATAAAAAAAATAACTCTGTCATAGCCTTCTATAAGATTAGGTAAGCTAAAGAAAATAAAAGAAATATTTAAGTATATATTCACTTTAAGAGCCCCTTTTCCCTCTACCCCCTAAGATTTCTCAGAACATTTTTACACTTGAAAGAAAAAATAGATTTATGCATGGGTGTAAAGATGGAGGAAATAACATTGAAAATGGATTATAATTAGTTTTAAATTGACAGCTGCAGCCTTACCGTCCCCATCATCTAGTTCATTATGAAGCATGAAACAGATGCAACTACAGAATAAGCTTCATATCACGCCCTCCTGTATGGCACAGGAAACACTCATATGCTTTGAACATCTTTAAAAAGGGGAAGAGAAGTCCTCAGTCCTCAGTCCTGTCGACAATGATTATGTATTTTGCTCCAATATGCATATGTCTGGGATACTTCATCCTTCCGCCCAAAATGGAAGTAGCTTTAGAGGTGTAGAGAAAAGGAGCCAGCAGGGCTCTGCTCTCTTCCTGCCATCTCAGGAGAAATGAGTAACTTTAAAGATAAAATACTTCCAGAATTATCTAGAGAGCAAAGACTGCAGCTGTAAGGGGCTCTTCCAGGAATCAGTCAAGCTCAAGAGCACACTTTTATAATGTCCTCCTTATCAAGCCAAAGCTATTTGCAATGCACATTCCCACAGTTTATATTTTACAAAACATAATCATTGTACTGGCTCTGCAGCCTTTCCTATACCTTGGATGTAAACGAGTAATCTGCTGCTTTTCAGAGCTTCATCTGTCTGAGGAAATGTACATGTCTCTTTAAAACTATAGCATTCCTATTCCTATTGATCCGCAATGCATATTTGTTCCCAGAATGAGCTGATCATTCACACATTCGACAAACGAACACATCATGTTTGTTACATATTTGTTGTGAAATGGAAACCTACAATAAAATCATTATAAACTATCACAAAATGCTTGCAGAACTGAAGTTATAATCAGCTGTAATCTAGAAAAAATATCTATTGATATATAATCAGTTTTGAAACTAAAATCCAGTAAAGATATTTTCTTGGAGCAGAATAAGTACTTCATTGACAAGAGGGCTACATATTTGAGCTGCACATGAGAATGCATATAGAACATTTACAACAACAATTATTATTCATGATTATTCTTGATCACAAGGAAAAAATACAATTTTAGTTAATTATTTTACTGTATTTTCCTTGTGACGTATGATTATGTATTGCAGTTTTTTGATTTGCTCACGTAATACAAAAATTTTAATGAATATTAGCTAATATTTGGTTATTATTACTCAAAAATTTAAACAATATTACTTATATGTTATATCCAGTATTGAAAACATCAGCACCAGAACTTTGAAGTATGTGTAATCGAACACAAGATTTTTTAGGGTAGTTTTACATTTTTTATTAACATAAAAAACCAAAGATAAACAGTCTGCATGAATTTCACTTAGAAGCTGGTCTGAAATGGCAATTTCTCTTTTGCTCTCTTGCATTCTCCACCCAGATACCCTCACTGATATTTTATGCATAAAGCAGTTTATATCTCCCTAGTCTGCAACATTCCTATTTGCTTCTTGAGAATAATTTTGACTGCTTTCAAACCAGGGTTAGAACCTACATGTATTTTGTTTGTTCAAATGGAAAAAGAACAGCTGGACTGATAAGTTAAACGCTTATCAACTTAAGACTTTCCAGGATCAGAGTTTTTACAAATGCATACAATTACTCATGCATTACAAATGCATAAGTATGCATTTGTGACTGGTCCATTGACTTCACTCACTGATATCCAGTGCCTAAGTAAAGCTAGGCATATGATTTTAAAATTTAACTTCACTAGTAACAAAAATATTTTATAATCCGTATTCAAATGGTTCCAGCCAGACCTTACATAACAAGAGGAAGACAGGGAAAACATCTTGTAGAAAAGGAGGGAGCAGTCTGGAAGTGTAGTAGGTAGCAGACAAACT